>NC_057808.1:47349607-47396637 GCF_018294505.1 Triticum aestivum
GCCACCAACCGGTACTAAAGGCCAATTTTCGCCAGGCCAAGGGGCGGGAAACTGCCCCTTTAGTACCGGTTCGTGGCTCCAACCGGTACTAAAGGCCCCCCCTTTAGTACCGGTTGGAGCCACGACCCGGTACTAAAGGGGTGCGCTGGCGCAGGAGCGGTGCGGGCAAGTTTAGTCCCACCTTGCTAGCCGAGGGGCACCCGCACCAGTTTAAAAGCCCCGGCGCGGCTGCTATCTCGAACTCCTCTCTATAGCAGGCTTCTGGGCCTAACTTCGGCCCGCTGCCCTGTGAGCCTGCTGGCCCTTCTGAGCCTGTATTTGCAAACCCTAGGTCTGGCAGGCCCACTGGACAACGCCCCAACAATTTTTTGTATAATTTTCTTCTATTTATTTCTGAGTAGTTTTTTTGCTGTATTTAGTTTCTTTGCGATATAAAAAAAATTATATAGTTTTTTTCTTTTCTGCATTATTTATTTTCTGCTATTTATTTTTGAGTAATTTTTTTATATAGTTTTTGTCTTTTCTGTTTTATTTATTTTCTGTTTTGTCTTTTGCACATCCTATGTGGGTGAAATGATGATACCATGCCAAGTTTCGACATTTTCAGAGTTCATTTTGTAGTGATTTTCAATTTCACGGTCATTTAGCTATCTAAACAAATCGGTAAATGACTAAAAAATAGCAAATGATGTCAGAAAGTTTTGAAAATTGATGACGTCGCTTTGAATGGTGTGTACGGAACGCAAAAAAGTCTGGAGTTGTAATAAGTTTTAAAAAATGAAGTGCCCATGTAACAGATGAGTTCTCGTCAGAAACCCTGATACTTCGAAAGAGATTGTCCAGTTTGTACATGAAGTGCGTCCAGTTTTTGCCGTAACACAAGAAGTCTGGAGTTGTAGTAAGTTATTAAAGATAAAAAAGAGGCACAATGCTCGTTAATTAGCTTCAAGCCTTTCGGAATAGTGCAAACTGTACTGCACATAGCTCCATGCACTCTACACTATTCCTCAAGGCTTAAAGCTAAGCAACGTGCAGATGATCATTGCGCCTCTCCTTCATCGTCTCTGCACTCAGGGCTTATAAACCGCTCCTAGTGCCTCTCTCTTCGCGAGGTGGGACTAAAAAATAGCTTACTAAGAAACTATAGTACCGGTTCATGGCACGAACCGGTACTAAAGGCGCCCGTGGGGCCCCAGCCTGACCACAGCCTGACGCAGCCTCATTAGTACCGGTTCGTGACACGAACCGGTACTAAAGGTTGCTCATGAACCGGTACTAATGATCTCCGCCCGCCTAGCCGTTGGAACCGGCACTAATGGACACATTAGTGCCGGCTCAAAATCAAACCGGCACTAATGTGCTTCACATTTGACCCTTTTTCTACTAGTGAGCCATCGATGTCCGGCAGACGGAGCAGCTGGCCGCTGATGGGGTTGCAGACGAAGCGCTGGATTTCGGGGGCCGCGGTGAGCTCCCAGGCGGTGCAGGGGGGCTCCGCCTGGAGGTCGACGTAGCTGAGGAGGAGGTGGCCGTCGCCGCTGGCTCAATTGAGCAGAATCTTGACGTATGGGTTTAAAAGTGTTATTATGAGTAGCCGTCTAGCATGGAAGATGGAAATAGAAACATTTGGACCAAAAGTAGGACAACTTCATTCTCATGCAAAGCTCCACAAAACAAGTAAGATTTCACAAAGACAAAGCAAAGCTCCCATGAAACATGTAAGATTTCAATGTCAATAGAATATGCCACTTACACCAATCTAGGCATTTCAGGTACCAACAGAGCAAACACAAAATACTTCCACACTATGCTAGGCATTGCATCACAGTCCTGCTGACCTAGGCCTTTATTATACTTCTTCATGGACAAGTAGTTCTTATGCTTCCTTTCCCTCTCCATCTTCAGAGAAAGCTGTGGGACAAATCAATAAAATGTTGGGTCAGTGTGGTTAAACCAACAAAAAAGGCACGTCCATCCCATTTGTATGATGCAAAACCAGTGATATCTCCAAAAATGGAAAAATAAAATGTCAGAACCTAAGAAAAACAATGATCTAAAAAATAGTGGATTGAATGTGGCATACTGTCACGGCCCGGCTGATTGTCGCGCAGGTTGTAGTCGTGGTTGGTAGGAGGACGAGGGCGAGGCCCTCGCTTGCCTATGGTTGGAGAAGGGGGTGAGGAGGGGGCACCGTGGCGCAGGAGCAAGGGAGGAGAGGTTGTAGGATATTCTGCTTGCGTTTATTGATCCAAGGGCTGGCTATATATAGCCTAATTACAAGACCAGACTAAGACTCCTATTACAATTGGGTGTTGGCAGGGTAACCTTCTTCGGGACTAAACCTTTCCAACTAATACCCAGACTCCTAATCTAAAAAGACTGTAATTAAACTAGGACATATCTTTAGGCAGGTGCAGGGCCGGCCCGTGCAGGTCCCTTAAGCCTATAGGGCTGGCCCCACATGACACATACCAACATGATATCCCACTATTTCAACCTATGTTCAGGGTACTATAGTTGTCTAGAAACAGTCCATTTACTTGAAGAGTGCTAGAAGTGCACAAACAATTTCATAACATTGCATAAGGTGTCAACTTTGATATACCAGTTACACCGGCAAGCTGACTTGCTACCACATTTAAAATGTTTAAGCAAAAAAACACAAATGTTTTAAAAAGTGGTAGAGAAAGCGCTCCAGCTCCACCTAGCAACTAGACCACTGCCTAGCATTTCTAGGCATTTCGCAAAAAAAGAGAGCCAAGTGTATATATACTTCATTATACACTGTAAAATTTTAAATTTGACAAGGATGAGTACTTCAATCAGTTAGATATTTACTAGACACAGTTTCCATACATCTCCCACTTATCCTCTTCACTACCCACTGTTCCTGTCCTGCAAAGTAGGCAGTATCATGCAAGAAGCACTGAATAAGTATTGGGAACACGGACCGGTCCTGTGCAACTGACACACTAAAGCAGCAAAAAGCAGGAAAAAAACACCTTTTCGAATGCTTAAGCATCCAGGCACTTAAAAGCAATCGCTTAGATGAAAGACCTTAGGCGCAGCTTTTTAAACACTAAACTACTAAGGTAACTTTGACATAACATCTGCTATCAAGAAACTAATAAGACTAGTGCAGTCACTACTATCATCTGGAACAACAGTCTTCAAAAGATCCCACTATTTCAACCTATGTTAGGGGTAATAACAGTCCTTTTACATGAAAAGTGCTAGAAATGCACAATTTCATAAAAGCGCATAAGGAGTGAACTTTGAATTAACAATTACACCAGCAAGCAGAATTGCTACCACATCCAAAATGTTTAAGCAAAAACCACCAATACTTAACAAGCCGTAGAGAGAAGTTTCTAGGTGTTTTGCAGAGAAGAGAGCAAAGTGTAGATACTCTTCATTATAAATGTAAATGTTTTAATTTGACAAGGATGAATGTTTCGATCAACGATATATTTACTAAATAGAGTTTCCATACATGTCACTTTTCCTCCTCGTTTATCACTACCCACTGTTCCTGTTGTCATGCAGGAGACAGTAGCATGCAAGAATCACTAATCTGCTAAGGTAACAGTCAGTCCTATCGTCAGAAACAAGACTCTTCAAAAGTTGAAGAGTAAACAGTCGTCGAAACAAGACTCTTCAAAAGAAAACAGTCACCTAATTTAAGCTACTATTATATTATTATTCTCAAAAAGAACATCTTACGAACGAAAAATAACGCCATCAGATACTGACATAGACCGCAGTGAGTAGCATTGGTGATGGTATATCAACCTGGGGGCATGACAACACCTAGTGGTGATGCGCATGGGTCTTGCTGATGCCGGGAGTTGAGACGGAGGATGAGTGGTTCGCGGTTGCTGTACGCCTCCCGCAGCGCCGCCCTTTTCTTCGGGCAAATAGCTCCCATGCGACGTCATTGGTGTGAATTGTCTCTCATGCGACGTCGTTGGTTGTAATGGCTCTCATGCGACGTCTCCTAGCGCAGAAATAGCTCAAGCAAGACAACCCGTTTATGCGGCTAGTTGGCTGTTAGTTAGGCTAAGGTTTGGTTAGGACACCGGGGGTTATGTGCTCTGACTGGTGGGGTCCACCTAGAGCCACGTAGTCAAGAGTCAACCGTCCACGACTCGACCGGTGACTGTGTGACCGTGCCCGTGCTGGACTGGGCGAGCGCCGCCGCCGTAAGCATCTTCTCCGGCAGCGGTTTCTTCTCCGCGGTGGTGGAGCACATTTCTCGGTAGCGGCAGAGCTATTGCGAGTGAGCCCGAAACCCTAGTCCCACTTCCCAGAATTTTGGGGGATCTATGGCCTCATGCTGCCCCTCTGTGCCCGTTTCTTGGCGATTTAGAATCTTGATTGGATCCGGGGGCTGTTTCTTCTCCGCGGCCCGCCCGGTGGTGGAGCGCCTTTCACGGCAGCGGCTATTGCGAGTGAGTATTTTCCAAACTCTAGTCCCATTCCCCAGAATTTTGGATAAATCTGTGGCCTCATGCTGCCCCTGTTTCTTGGCGTTTTAGAATCTCGATTGGATAGGAGCGCGGGGGCTGAATGAGATGGAGCGAGGAGACAGTGCTTCAAATCGGTAATGCCGCCCTCTTTTCTATTTTAGCTGTTATCGAACTCGATTTGGTAGTGACTGTCGCTTACACTGCTGCCGCTGCCTGCCATTGACAAAACAGGGGAGGTTCAGGTTCTGCCACCACATTCACAATTATAGTGGAATTTTTTCCCTGTAAAGCCAAGCTCAGTGATGGCAGTGTCCAAGACATTGATAGAGATACCACCGTGAGGTTGGATGTCGAATTTGCAGATGTTGATCCCCAGGAATTGGTGAGCATGAAGGAGAAGGCCGTGGGCAATTTGGTGGAGAGAATTGGGGAGAGTATTGTTTGGGGTCCAGAACAAGAGGTATCTCTGCAACGTTTCGATAACTATAATGGTGAATATGTGAGAATTGAAGATGGAGAATCCATGGTTGCTGAAATTGATCAGCAAGAAGGGTGGGCAAGCAAACAAGTAACATTTTATGCTGAGCTAATTGATCTGCAAACTCATTCCAGAGTTGGTTATGTGCCATCAAAGATGGCTGCACAGGTGGAAGATAATGAGTGGGTTTCACAAAAAAAGATGTTGGCATTGTTGACTGAACCGACTATAGTAGCTGAAGATACAGGGATTGATGCAGATGAAGAGGAGGGAACCCATGGTGCTAGGAACATTGTTGTTGACTGGAATGTAGTAGAGTTGAATGAAAAAATAGATTTGGTCATTACACCAATATCTGACATTGATATGGCCGAAATGTTTGGCATTCAAGTTGATGACAAAGATAAGGAGAAGGATGACAGTTCTTTGCCTGCTGATGGTAACACATGCCCTAGAAATGCAAATGAGGATGAAGAAGAGCTAATGAGAGAGGCTGCAGATGATGTGGATGATGCAGATGATAATGAGTTGGTTTGTTTGTATGACAAAGAGAACCCAGTTATTGAGGTGGGAAAGTTGTGGCCAAGCATGAAGGAGTTTAGGATGTCTTTCAGGACCTATGCAGTGAAAAAAGAATTTGATGCCAAGACTATGTGGACTGATCGAAAGAAATTTTATGCTCGGTGCAAAGGTTATGATGGTGGTGGCAATCCTTGCAAATGGTACTTGTCTGCCAGACTACAACCTGATGGAAGTACAGTAAGGGTAAATCAAATACCACACCAGCATACATGTATGACCACTTCACAGAGAGTTTCAAAGATGACATCATAGCTTTGGGTTACAGAGAAGATTACTCCTATTTTAGCCAAGACTCCAAACACTACTGCAAAGAGGCTTAAAGTTGACTTGGAGAAGCTGTACCCCATCCAGCTGCAATATACCACAGTGTGGAAAGCAAAACAAAGGGCCATGAAATCATTGTATGGTGACTGGGCAAATACATTTAGGATGTTGTATAGTTTTAAAGCAGAGGTGGAGAAGAGGTCACCTGGAAGTGTGGTGGAGATAGATACAGAGGTAACGAGGATGGCAAGGTTTTTTTCAGCAAGTTTTTTATGTGTTTGAAGCCTTGCATAGATGGATTCAAAGCAGGTTGTCGTCCATATTTGAGCATAGACTCATCTTTTTTGACTGGAAAGTGGAATGGTCAGTTGGCTGCATGCAATGCTCTAGATGGACACAACTGGATGTTCCCAATTGCAATAGGAATGTTTCAATCAGAGACAGAGGCATCATGGATATGGTTCATGATGCAACTGAAAAGATGCATAGGGCCAGTTTCTCCTTTGGCCATCCACACAGATGCATGTAAAGGGTTGGAAAATGCAGTAAAAAATGTTTTCCCCCATGCTGAGCAGAGGGAGTGCTTTGGACATATGTGGATGAATCTGATAAAAAAATTCAGAGGAGATGAATTTGGGCGCATGTGGCCAGCAGCAAGATCCTACACCAGACAGACACATTCCTATCACCTTGGTAAGATATTGGCATCATGTAGTGATAATGAATTTGCTTCATGGTTGAACACACACCATTCTCTGTTGTGGTATAGATCAGGTTTTAATACTGCCATAAAATGTGATCATATCAATAACAACTTGGCAGAAAGTTTTAACAACAAAGTGAAGGATTTGAAAGACTTGCCTGTGCATGACATGGTGGACCAAATAAGGATCATGATCATGCATTTGTGGGAGTTGAGAGGAAAAATTGCTAATATTTTGGAAGGGGACAAGCTTCCAGCAGTGGTACAACAGGTGGTCAACAGGAGTAGAAATCTTTCACATCTATCTGTTGAGAAATCTTCCTGGTGGGGTGCTGAAGTTAGAGATACAAAGAGTGGCAAGAGGCATGTGGTAAATACTGAGTTGCATGAGTGCACTTGCCAAGAGTGGCAACACACTGGAAAACCATGTGAGCATTCCATACTTTTTTTGGCATCTAAACCCAGGTCAAATATGCACCCATATTTGCATGAGTATTATTCAGTACAAAAATTCAAAGCTGCATATGCAAGTCCAATTCCTGCACTGACTGACCAATCTCAGTGGCCTGAGGTGGAAATAGAATTTACCCTGTGTCGTGGAATTGTCACGGCAGATGTCCTCGAGCTAGGACTTAGTCGTGGAGCCATCGCTACTAGGAAGCTTGAAGGGGTTAAGCGGGACAAGGAACACGAGGGTTTATACTGGTTCGGCCCCTTATGGTGAAGGTAAAAGCCTACGTCCAGTTGAGGTGGTATTGATTAGGGTTACGATCACCAGGGAGCTAAATTGCTATACCCGGCTCTCGATGAGATTGTTCTTGTCCTTAAACCGCTGCCGGGTCGTCCCTTTATATAGGGAGGCTGACGCCCAGCAGCCCTCAGAGTCCCGGCCGGCTCATAAGAGTGTCCGGCTCGGACTCTCAACTATACTTGCCTCACACTACAAGTTCTACCATAATAATGATTGTAACTACGGGCCTTAAGCCATATCCGGGTCTTAAGCCCATCTCTGGCCCATCGTCTTCAAGCTTGGCTCCGGGCTTCTGGCAACGACCATATGAGTAACCCGGCCCCTCCTGGAGGGTGACTCTAAGGTCTATATCCTCAACATTAGGCCCCAGATTAATTTGAGCCGGCTCATGTCAATCTTCAATTCTTTCGACAGAAAAAATCTCCGGCTTACCATTTGTGTGAAGGCCATAACCCGGCGTGACGTCATCCTCTGGACTCCGGATAATCCGCCGTGACGTCATCGTCCATTAAGCCCGTTTTTTACTCCGCCAGATCCGCAACGGATCTTTACCTTTACTGTCATCCCGAAAATCGAGGCGCTGCGTGGGGAGATAACCACGCCACGGTCTCCTTGATTCTCGCGCCCGCTTTACGAGCTTGCCTTATAAATAGGCCGGCCCGACGGGCTCTTCTCACGCTCCTTCCTCTGTCGTCTTCTTCCTCTCACTGTCCCGTACTGCTCGAGCTCCGCCGCCGTCGCCGCCGCGGGTCTCCTCGTCGTCTCCAGCTCAGGCCGCTGCATCACCCTGATCTGACCAGAGAAACGCGGCGACCTCCGCGACTCTCCAGCTCTTGTAAGTCCTGCTTGTCCTGTAGAGTAGATCTGCCGTAGGATTCGTCCGCGTTCTTCGTGTTCGTCGCCATTGCCCGCAAGTTTCGGTAGTTCTCATAGTTACTGCCCCTGTTTGATCTTAGACCTGCATAGAACTAGTGCGGTGGTTGTTTGGTACCCATTTTACACGCAAGCAGCTCTCTTTTTACTGCATAGGAACTTTGTTCAAGCCCAAGAGCTCCCTCACTTCTACTTCTAGGTCTAGAATTTTTTTCTTTTGCCCGACCATTTTGATCCAAAAAAGTTACTGCAATATGTGAAACCTGTTTTACCACACTTAGTAAAAAACTGCAATCATTGAATCTTGGCGGTTTACAATTCCGGTTTAAAGAAACCACGCGCCGTAGAACCTTCCGGCTTAAAGAAAACCATGCTTCGTAGAATCCTCCGGCTTAGCTGTGATAAGGCCGTAGATAATCAATTCATTCTGAATGCCCCTGCGGCTTTAATAACCCGCTGTACTTAGGTATATACCATTAGTCCCCTTCATAAACTGCCACCTTAGCTTTGAACTGTAGATATCCTCCGGCTTATAATTAACCCGGACGTTTTTCCTTTTTGTCATAGACTGCCGACTTTCACCATGCCTCCCAAAGCTCCCATTACTTGCAACTGGATGAGATCCAATGTCACCAATGAGACCCTAGCAGATTTTGTCAAGTCCGGATATCTACCCAAGAAGGACGTCATGTCCTACCGCGCCCCTGACCCGTCAGAAGAGAGACCACAGCCAAAGGACGGGGAGGTAGTGATTTTTGCGGACCATATGAGCCGGGGCTTCGCACCGCCCGGCTCAAAGTTTTTTAGGGACGTGCTAAACTTCTTCGACTTGCGACCTCAAGACATTGGACCCAACTCAGTGTCCAACATCTGCAACTTCCAAGTTTTCTGCGAGGTTTACCTTGGAGAAGAACCTAGTCTGCTGCTCTTCAGAGAGCTTTTTTACTTAAACCGCCAGAATGAGTGCGCCAATGGGCCAAGTCTGGAGTTAGGTGGTATCTCCATCCAGCGGCGTAGGGACTGCCTTTTCCCTTACGCAGAGCCGCCGAGCCACCCAAAGGACTGGAACATGACTTGGTTCTACTGCCAAGATACGTCCCCGGCTGATGAAAGTCCGCTGCCCGGCTTTCGCCCAACACGTCTGGAGCCGACTCACCCACTGTCAGACAAGCTGACGCAAGCGGAGCGCCAGCCTCTGCTCCCTACTATCAACAAGATCAAAGCTCTCCTGGGCAATGGTCTGAACGGAATCGACCTGGTCCGGGTCTGGATCTCATGGCGGGTGATCCCATTGAGCCGCCGCCCCGGCTTAATGTGTGAGTACACAGGACGAAAGGATGACCCTCAGAGACACAGCCGCAATGATCTGCCTGAAGACGTTGCAGAGGAGATGACCAAGGCTCTTTTAAACGAGAGCCTGGCAGACTGCGGAAGGACCGGGTTAGCCCCCTTCTGCAAGACCAACCCAGCCCCAGCGGTAAGCCGCCAATCTGAACACCCTATCTTCTGTTGTATATAACTTTCATCTGAATCGTTTGAAGAAATCATCATTGTATTTTTCAGGCTGACGACAAATTCTGGCGGGTCAAGTATGACCATGAGGCGGCCAAGAAGGCCAGGAAGGCGAAGAAAGCCGCCAAGAAAGCCGCCCCTCGCAAGAAAGGAAGCAGGCCTACTGCTTCCGAGCTGATGCAATTAAGCGACGGCTCCGAGTCAGAGGTAACCCCTGAGCCTTTAAGTCCTTGCTGTATTTGTTGTTTGTTGCTGTCCGCCTTATCAATACTTGCTCATTGACAGGATGACACCGGCGCAAGTAACCCGGTGGTTGAAGAGGTAATGTCACTTTCCTCCGACTCGGAGCCCTTGCCAAAGCTGAAAGTCCGAAGGGTAACCCGGAAAGTAAGCTTTTCACATCCTTTAGCTTATCAAGATCCTCAATTTATTTTGAAGTGACAGGTTCATGAAAGCCGGCGTCACACCCGGACCAACAAGGACACCGACCTCTCCGCCGGGTTACCCGACGCAACAAGGAAGCGCCGAACTGAGGTTATTTCCCACTTGTACCCCTTTCATCCGTTGGCGGGTGTTATCCGTCAGCCACTCAATTCTTCTGACTCCAATTATCAGGAGACCTCCCCCTCTTCGGGCGACTCTATGCAGTCGAGTCTTCCGACTTTCAAGACCGTGCCCGGGTAATGACAACCCTCTTATATTTGTTCTGGTCCTTGCTCATACTTTTTATACTAATCTTTGTTGTTCTTTCAGTGCCCAGGAAAAGCTCACCAAGAGGGTGAAGAAAACCAAGTCGGCCGGAGTGCCGGATTTGCCTGAGCCGGAGGTGACGGTCCAAGACCCGCCAGCTGCCTCCGCCCCCGAAGCCACCATTCCAATGGACACGGCACCTGTAGAAGCTTCTGCTGACCCGGAGGCCTCCGGCTCAGCTCAACCAACAAATGACCCGGACGTGGTAATCACCCGGACGGCATTTGTTGAGCCGGGGAGACCTACCGCACTGGCTAAGTGCTCCGCTAAGGGGGAGTTGCTGCAGCCCCACCGGGTGAACCTGGACCTCTCCGACCACACCAACCTGAGCATTGGAGAGCTCTTCTCTGGCTACATCAGCCAAGTGCACAAGAGCCGGGACGCAGAGGTTGCGATGGTGAACCAGATCCAGCAAAAATCTGAGGTATCCTTCTGCTATCCTCTTACTTACTGCATAGTTACCTTTATCATGCTAGCCCCCAAGTCGGCGACTTATGATTAAATATGTTGTAGACTTAGGTTCCGGCGTACTCAACTGAGCCGGCAGCTTGTAGATAGATACTTTCAATATGCATTAGCCCCCAAGTGCCAAGTGTCTTTGCTTGGAAAACACTTGGGACTTAAAATTTACATAGTAACTGTTCATGTCATAACCCGGAAATGTATGCAGGCCGCTGGCAAGAAGCTAGAAGCTGACATGGCTGATCTCAAGAGCCGGCTGCAGATGCAAGAGATGGAGACCCGGAAGGCAAATGCCAAGTTTGTATCCAGCATCGCCGCTCAAGAGAAGCTGAAGACAGAATTTGATGCTGAGCGGAAAGCCTGGGCCGAAGAGAAGGCCGCATTGGTGACCCGGGCTGAACAGGCAGAGAAGGCTCTCTCCGAGAAGACCGCCGAGCTCTCCGGCCTAAAGCGCCAGGTTTCCCAGATGGTGGCCGCCATCTTTGGTAAGTCGCCTCACCGGCTTTCATCAAGTTTAGAATGTTTATATCTCATGATTCATCCTTGTCACCGGCTTATCTGATTCTGTTAAACAGGTCCCAGAAGTGCCAACCTCAACCAGAGCGTGGTCACCAAGCTAAAGGCCGTGTATACCCTAGTGGAGCAGCTCTACACCGGGTCACAGCGTGCCTTAGCTGTGGTGGCCCTATCCAACGAGGTGCCAACTCACCTGGCAGAAGTCCTGCGCCGGCTCGCCGTTCTGCCTCAGTGGATCCAAGAGCTGCGACGGGCCTCTGCGAGAGCCGGAGCGATCGCCGCGCTGAGCCGGGCCAAGGCATTCCTGCTGGAGTTAGACCCGGCGGACATCGCCCTTGGCTATCCAAGCCTGAAGGAAGACGACTCAGCTTTCGATCAAAAGGACTTCGCAGCTTGCGTGAAGGCCGTACGCCCGGTGGCCACCCTTATCGGGAACGACACAGATCTGACCAAGTACCAGCCGGGCTAAGATGCGGAGAATCAGAGGATTCCAACCCCTCGCTATGAAGCCCTCAACTTGATCCCGCCGGCTCGTCAGCACACTTTCGCCCCGGAGATTGACCCGGCCGGGTTAATTGACGAGGAAGCCCAATTCGAAGCTCTCAGCGGCATCGACTGGAAGTCATCAACCTTCCAGGTCTTGGGATCAGCCGAAGGAGAGGATAGGAACGAGCCGGGGACTTCAACTCAGCAAGCGTCGTAACTCGGCTGGCGGTTTACCAAACAATGCTCCACCCTTTTAGACTTGATAAATTTTGTAATAGAGTAGATGCAACAGTTTATCTCTGCCGTGCCATCGTGCACGTATTGAATGCTAAAGTCCTTTGAAGTTGTCTCTTTGATATTTCTCTGGGTCATAATCAATCCTTTGTTTTTCTTAACCTCAAAAGAGGTGCCTTTAATTATCCTGCATAGAAGGGCAAATCACAAGTCTCGAAGCGGCTTACCGTCCTGAGAATCATAAATTTTAGATAACCCGGAATATGAATCAAAAAGGACTTGTCTTCAATGATATCTGGAATACAGCCGTAAGAACATACTTAACGGCCTGCAAGCATACTTCTGGTTTAGAGAATTCGGATGAGAAAGTTGGTACCGCAACTTCGGTTTACCTGCCTTATAACACCCATTGCGTTCAGCAATACTGTAAACCAAGGTTAAGCCGGCAAAGTGAGACCCGGCTGTACACACCTTGACATAATCAAAGAAAACTTGTGATAAAGCAGCAGAACTTAGGGGCTTCCGGTTCGAATACGACCAGAGACCCGGCCCAAAGGGGTTAGCTAAGATTCAGATACGATCATATAGCCCCCAGTGGGTGTGGCGATGCCAATCAAGAGGGTACCGACAGCTGTGTTCTCTTTGGTTCGAATACGACCCATGTTTGAACAGGAAGCCCCCAAGTGATTTTAAGAATTGTTTAACGACGCTGATTCGAATACGATCCACGTCGGTTCTCAGAGGGGTTAAACTATGATTCAAATATGACCACAGGTAACCTCCCAATGAGCTCGGCACTTTGCCAATCAAATGGGTATCGACAGCTATGTTCTCTTTGGTTCGAATACGACCCATGTTTGAACAGGAAGCCCCCAAGTGACTTTACTGCTTACGGCTAGATTCGAATACGATCATAAGCCGGATCCTCCTTTAAGTCATCATGTAATCTTGCAATAAAAACAACACATGCATATTTGGAGGAGAAAAAAGGACAGAGGTCCTGCTTTATTGCTTATCATAATATATACATGGCTGAGAGAAATATGTACTCCACGAGAGCCGGTGGCTCAAGTGTAGTAAGGCCGAAGCTGAGCTATGTTCCACGACCGACGGGTCTCTTCCTCCGACTTATGTGAATCTTTGTTCTCCCGAATGTCAATGAGGTAATATGACCCGTTGGGCAAGTTCTTGCTGACCACAAAGGGCCCTTCCCAAGGCGGGGATAACTTGTGTGCCTCTGTTTGATCCTGGATGAGCCGGAGCACGAGATCGCCTTCCTGGAAGACCCGGGATTTAACCCGGCGGCTATGATAACGGCGCAGGTCTTGTTGGTAAATCGCTGAACGAGCTGCTGCCACATCACGCTGTTCGTCCAATAAGTCAAGAGCATCTTGGCGCGCCTGTTCATTATCCGCCTCAACGTAAGCCGCCACTCGAGGTGAATCATGACGGATGTCATTGGGGAGGACTGCTTCTGCTCCATAAACCATGAAGAAAGGCGTGAAGCCTGTAGACCTGTTAGGAGTAGTGTTGATGCTCCATAACACGGAGGGCAACTCCTCCACCCAACAACCCGGCGTCCGTTTCAAAGGGACCAAAAGCCGGGGCTTGATACCTTTCATAATCTCCTGATTAGCTCTCTCAGCTTGACCATTGGATTGAGGATGAGCCACTGAGGAAACATCAAGTCGGATATGCTCGCGTTGACAAAACTCTTCCATGGCGCCTTTGGAGAGATTGGTGCCATTGTCAGTTATAATGCTGTGCGGAAAGCCAAAGCGGAAAATCACCTTTTTCATAAATTGAACCGCCGTGGCTGCATCGCACTTGCTAACTGGCTCAGCTTCCACCCACTTTGTGAATTTGTCAACTGCCACCAAGAGGTGGGTCTTCTTATCCTTGGACCTTTTAAAAGGCCCAACCATATCAAGCCCCCAGACCGCAAAGGGCCAAGTGATTGGGATCATCCTCAGCTCCTGAGCCGGCACATGAGCCCGTCGTGAGAACTTCTGGCAACCATCACATTTACTGACCAAGTCCTCTGCATCAGCATGAGCCGTCAACCAATAAAAACCATGACGAAAAGCCTTGGCCACAAGGGACTTTGAGCCGGCGTGATGGCCACAATCCCCTTCATGGATCTCACGCAAGATCTCTTGACCTTCCTCAGGGGAGACATAACGCTGAAATGCTCCTGTAACGCTGCGATGATGCAACTCGCCATCGATAACGATCATTGACTTAGCCCGCCGGGTTATTTGCCTGGCCAAAGTTTCATCCTCAGGCAACTCGCCCCGGGTCATATAAGCCAGATAGGACATTGTCCAGTCTGGTATGATATGGAGAGCCGCCACCAGTCGTGCCTCCGGGTCAGGGACAGCCAAGTCTTCCTCCGTAGGCAACTTAACCGAAGGGCTATCCAGGACGTCCAGGAAAGTGTTAGGCGGCACCGGCTTTCGCTGAGAGCCTAGCCGGCTTAGAGCATCAGCCGCCTCGTTCTTCCTGCGATCAATGTGCTCTATTTGGTAGCCCTGAAAGTGCCCAGCAATGGCATCAACTTCGTGGCGATAAGCCGCCATGAGAGGGTCCTTAGAGTCCCACTTGCCTGATACTTGTTGAGCCACCAAGTCTGAGTCACCGAAGCACCTTACCCGGCTCAAGCTCATCTCCTTAGCCATTCGAAGACCGTGGAGCAAGGCCTCGTACTCAGCCGCATTGTTAGTGCAAGGAAACATCAACTGTAGCACATAATGGAACTTGTCACCTTTAGGGGAAGCCAATACAACGCCAGCCCCCGAGCCCTCCAACTGCCTGGACCCATCGAAGTGAATAGTCCAATACGTGTTATCCGGCTTTTGCTCGGGCACTTGTGACTCTGTCCAATCATTGATGAAATCCACCAAGGCCTGAGATTTAACAGCAGTGCGTGGCACATATTTGAGACCATGAGGTCCAAGTTCTATAGCCCACTTAGCAATTCTCCCTGTGGCCTCTCTGTTTTGAATGATATCACCAAGAGGGGCAGAACTGACCACAGTGATGGGATGACCCTGAAAATAATGCTTAAGTTTCCGGCTCGCCATGAACACACCATACACAAGCTTCTGCCAATGCGGGTACCGCTGCTTGGACTCAATGAGCACTTCGCTGACATAATAAACCGGTCGCTGAACCGGATGCTCCTTACCCTCCTCCTTGCGCTCCACCACAATAGCCACACTGACGGCTCATGCGTTTGCCGCCACATACAGTAATAAGGGCTCCTTATCAACCAGAGCAGCAAGGACTGGGGGCTCTGCCAGCTGCTTCTTCAAATCCTCAAAAGCGGTATTAGCTGCATTATTCCAGACAAAGTTATCAGTTTTCTTCATCAACTGATATAATGGCATGGCCTTCTCACCCAAACGGCTTATAAACCGTCTTAAAGCAGCGATGCGACCCGCCAAACGCTGAACGTCATTTATACACGCCGGCTTAGCCAGGGAGGTGATGGCCTTGATCTTCTCCGGGTTAGCCTCAATGCCTCTATCAGAAACCAAAAACCCCAAGAGCTTGCCTGCAGGGACACCAAATACACACTTGGCTGGGTTAAGCATCATCTTGTAGACCCGGAGATTATCAAAGGTTTCTCTCAAATCATCTATCAGGGTTTCCTCTTTTATGGACTTAACCACGATATCGTCCACATAAGCGTGAACATTGCGCCCAATCTGTTTATGAAGACAGTTCTGTACACAACGCTGGTAAGTCGCCTGTGCACACTTGAGTCCAAAGGGCATAGACACATAGCAGAAGGCTCCAAAGGGAGTGATGAACGCCGTCTTCTCCTGGTCCTTAACTGCCATCTTAATCTGATGATATCCGGAGTAAGCATCCAAGAAACTTAAGCGTGCACAACCTGCCGTAGCATCAATGATTTGATCAATACGGGGGAGGGCAAAAGGATCAGCCGGACACGCCTTGTTCAAGTCTGTGTAGTCCACACACATCCGCCAAGTGTCGTTCTTCTTGAGACGAGCACCGGGTTAGCTAACCAATCTGGGTGAAAGACTTCAACGATAAACCCGGCCGCCAAGAGCCGGGCCACCTCTTCACCAATAGCTTTCCGCCTCTCTTCATTAAACCGCCGAAGGAACTGCCTGACCGGCTTAAATTTCGGATCAACATTAAGAGTATGCTCAGCGAGTTCTCTAGGTACACCTGGCATGTCAGAAGGTTTCCATGCGAAGATGTCCCTATTCTCATGGATGAACTCGATGAGCGCGCTTTCCTATTTTGGATCCAGATTTGCACTGATGCTAAACTGCTGAGATGAGTCACCTGGAACAAAATCAACAAGTTTAGTCTCATCAGCCGATTTAAATTTCATTGCCAGCTCTTGTTCTGTAGTTGGCTTTTTCAGAGAGGTCATGTCTGTTGGGTCAACATTGTATTTGTAAAACTTCAACTCCTCTGTAGCACAAACAGATTCTGCATAAGCCGCATCGCCTTCCTCACACTCCAGAGCCACTTTCCGGCTGCCGTGAACCGTAATGGTCCCATTGTGACCCGGCATCTTGAGCTGTAAGTACACATAACACGGCCGTGCCATGAACTTGGCGTAAGCCGGCCGTCCAAATATAGCATGGTATGGACTTCTTATCTTGACCACCTCAAAGGTCAATTTCTCCACCCTGTAGTTGTTTTCATCACCAAAGGCCACTTCCAATTCGATCTTGCCGGCTGGATAAGCCGACTTACCAGGTACCACACCATGGAAGATAGTGTTTGACTGGCTGAGGTTCTTATCAACCAACCCCATACGGCGAAAAGTCTCATAATAGAGGATGTTGATGCTGCTGCCTCCATCCATGAGCACCTTTGTGAACCTATATCCTCCCACTTGAGGAGCCACCACTAAGGCCAAGTGGCCCGGGTTATCCACCTGGGGAGGGTGATCCTCCCTACTCCACACTATAGGCTGCTCAGACCACCGCAAGTAGCGTGGGACCGCCGGCTCAACAGCATTCACTGCCCTCTTATGAAGCTTCTGATCTCGCTTACACAGACTGGTGGTAAACACATGATACTGTCCACCACTAAGCTGCTTTGGATTGGTCTGATAACCCCCCTGCTGCTGTTGATGACCCTGGCCAGACTGCTGATTAAAGCCCCCTTGACCGTTCTGAGGACCGGAATTTGAGCCGCCCGCCGGGCCATGAAAACCGCCGGCACCTGAGCCGCCGCCCGGGCCATTGTAATTCTTAAAGGCCTTCATGATTGCACAATCCTTCCACAGATGAGTCGCTGGCTTCTCTCTAGAGCCATGCCTCGGACAAGGCTCATTCAACAGCTGCTCCAGCGTCGGACCTGACCTGCCGCCTCGGGGAGGGGGCCTCCCCTTACGCCGCTGGTTATTCCCTTGTGAGCTGGTGTTGGCCACAAACTCTAGGCTGCCGTCGGCCTTGCGCTTGCCTCCTCCTTGGTTCCCCGGGTTATGCTGAGGACCCTTGCCGTTGCCATTCTTCTTTCCCTTCCCTGTCCTTTCATCATCTGAAGGGGGATCCTTGGTACCATCAGAATCGGCGTACTTGACAAGAGCCGCCATTAGTGTACCCATATCACTGCAGTCGCGCTTAAGCCGCCCGAGTTTCATCTTCAGGGGCACGAAGCGACAATTCTGTTCCAACATTAAGACTGCAGAGCCGACATCCATCTTATCTGATGAATGTATGATCTCCTTGACCCGGCGAACCCAATGAGTCATGGATTCACCCTCCTGCTGCTTACAGTTAGTCAAATCCACGATTGACATAGACTGCCTACAGGTATCTTTGAAGTTTTGGATGAACCGGGCTTTCAGCTCAGCCCAAGACCCGATGGAATTCGGTGGTAGCCCTTTCAACCAAGTGCGGGCAGTCCCATCCAACATCATGGTGAAGTACTTGGCCATTGCCGCCTCACTGACCTCCAGTAGTTCCATGGCCATCTCGTAACTCTCGATCCAGGCTGCGGGTTGTAAGTCAGCTGTGTAATTAGGCACCTTCCTAGGTCCCTTGAAGTCTTTGGGTAGACGTTCATTGCGGATAGCTGGCACTAAGCAAGGGACACCCCCAGTCCTGGTAGGGATACCCACATCGACGGACGTCGTCGGATAAGCCGGGGGAGTCTGGTAAGCCGTCAACTGAGGCACCTGCTCCGCCTCTTGCCGCGCTCTGTCTTGGTCTGCTGCTTGAAAGGCTCCATTATAAGCCGGGCCGTGGCCAGGGGGCGGGTCATGGCGTCGGACGTTACTTGAGCCGGTTGCTGAGACCATGTGCCGGCTGTAACTCGGGCTCTGGCCTGGACGAGGGGTCAAGTGGATCCTGTCCCGGCTGTAGGAGTATGCCTCTTGCTGCGCCAGTGCTGTCTGAAGGAGTTCCCTGACCCGGCGGGTTTCAATAGCCGTCGGAGAGTCGCCGTCGACCGGGAGAGCCGCCAGCCGTGCTGCCGCAGCGACCATGTTCTCTAGCGGGTTATTATAATGACCCGGTGGTATTGGCACATACTGAGGCGGGGCAGGGGGCATCTGGGGAGGCCCCATTACTTGTGGCTGAATAGGGGTCCCCGACCCGGGCACTATGACCCCTGGCGGGTTACTAGACCCTGCACCTGGCGTGTTGAAGAGGTTGCGTGGATCGTAAACCGGCGGGAGTCGAGATTGGGCCTTTTGATGCCTCCTTCTCAGGACCTCATTGGCTGCGTTTTGATCCATCGTGAGCCGGAAGGACTGCGCTTGAATCAACTGGGTTTGGGCATCGAGAGCCGCCCGCTCCGTAGCCATCCTGATCCCTTCCGCTGCCAGATCCTCCTTAGCTTTTACTAGATCCAATTTTAACTGTGCCACCTCCGCATCATGCTGAGCTTGATCCGCCGGGTCCACCGTGGCGGTTAACAGGGCCGTCATCTTGTCCGTGAGATCCATCAGCACCTAAGCCGGAGAAGGCACCGGGTTTCCAGCTCCAGCAGCGGGGTTCTGAGCAGGCTGTGCACCGGCCATAAAGACCCCAACCTGACTTGGCGGCTCAAACGGGTCTGGAATACTGTCACCATCGGAATAACCCATGAGCCTGCCATCTTGAAGTTGATACAACGAGTTTGACTCATCGGTGGCCGACTCGCCGTCAGAGCCGGCGGCCGTCTCATCACCAGATCTAGATCAATCAGAGAGTCCTCCATGGATACACCCCACAAAAGCATGCCTTAAGGCAGGCCGGGCCCGGGCGGGTCGCGCGCGCTGAGCCGTCTCGATGAGATCGGCGCAGAGATCCGGCTCAGGGCCCGGCTCACCAATCTTGCCGATGAAAACATGAATTCCGCCGAAGGGGACCCGGTACCCGTACTCAATTGAGCCGGCGTCGGGGCCCCAGGTTGCATCGTCGATGTAGAGCTTGCCGCGACGACTCTTGGTCATCCGGCCCACAGCGTATCCCTTGAGCCCTTCGAAGCTGCCCTTCAAGAACTCAAATCCACCGTGCGCTAGCCCCACGGTGGGCGCCAACTGTCGTGGAATTGTCACGGCAGATGTCCTCGAGCTAGGACTTAGTCGTGGAGCCATCGCTACTAGGAAGCTTGAAGGGGTTAAGCGGGACAAGGAACACGAGGGTTTATACTGGTTCGGCCCCTTACGGTGAAGGTAAAAGCCTACGTCCAGTTGAGGTGGTATTGATTAGGGTTACGATCACCAGGGAGCTAAATTGCTATACCCGGCTCTCGATGAGATTGTTCTTGTCCTTAAACCGCTGCCGGGTCGTCCCTTTATATAGGGAGGCTGACGCCCAGCAGCCCTCAGAGTCCCGGCCGGCTCATAAGAGTGTCCGGCTCGGACTCTCAACTATACTTGCCTTACACTACAAGTTCTACCATAATAATGGTTGTAACTACGGGCCTTAAGCCATATCCGGGTCTTAAGCCCATCTCTGGCCCATCGTCTTCAAGCTTGGCTCCGGGCTTCTGGCAACGACCATATGAGTAACCCGGCCCCTCCTGGCGGGTGACTCTAAGGTCTATATCCTCAACACCTTGTGTCCCCCTGTCACTAGAAGAAAGGCTGGGAGGCCAAAACAGAGCAGATTCAAAGCTTGGTTTGAGAAAGGTGGTTGTAGTAAGAAGGGGAAAAAGGAAAAGAATGATAAGCCCAAAAGGGCTCAAAAAGGTAACAAAAATAGGTGCAAGTTGTGTGAGGTACTTGGGCACAGAGTTGGTTCATCCAAATGCATCTACACTCCTCAGAGGCCAAAGTATGTTTATGTTACTGTTTTTGCAAGTTTTTGATTTTGCTACTTGTTCTAGTATGTAACCAAGTGAAATGCTTTACTTTTTAGGAGGAAGCATGCAGAAAAAGCCCCACCTCTTGTTGTTGAACAGTGCTGGCCAGTGAAAAAAGCAAGACTCAATGGCTTTAGAAGGAAGAGCACTAAGCAGATAATGTTTGGTGACAAAGATATGGAGCAAACTGAAACTGTTACTGCTGAACATGAGCTAAGTGTTTCTGTTTTGGACGATGTGATGCATACTGAATCTGTTTTGCAGGCGCTAGGGCAATCTGAAACTGTTGCATATGAAGCAACTGTTGTGCCGCCATGCGAATCTGCTTTGACAGCTGTGTTGCCATGTTTGGAGGTTGTGCTGCCAAGTGTTGAGTTGCAAACTGAAGTAGTTGAACAATGTGTGCCATCTACTCAAGCTGCAGAAGTGCAAACTGAAGAAGTGGGACATGGTGAGGGGCAAAAGTTGAGGGGGCCTAGTGGAGTTGGCAACAAAACCAAGGGGCCAAAAAGCAAGAGCATCAGCATCAACAAACTATACGCCGTGGAACCAAACGGTGGAAAAAAGGAGAAGAAATCGAGTGGTAGAAAGAAGCAAAAGAAATAGAGTCGAAATCATTCAAATTTGATGTGAAAACTTATGTTTGTTGTCATTTGATGTGAAAACTTATGTTCTTTCATGTGAAAACTTATGTGCTATGATGTTGATTTGACTTGAAATAAAATTCAAATTTGAACCGACATTCAAATTTGAACCTATCTCCAATATTTTTGGAGTTCATTTGTTTGTTCTGTGATGTTGCATTGTTTTATGTACTACTATGCACTTTAGTTCATAAATCCAACCCTTTTTGTGAAGTCCAACTCATAGTTACTGAAAATGTTGTCCAAACAGGCTCCAAAGTAAGGGAAAACGACCCCATTTCTAAGCAAGTTTTTTTCGACCTTCTCAAAATCACAAAAAAAAAGATTTTCTTAGCTTATATTATACCTATATAGGATAAATACGAAGTCTCACCTTTTTTTTGAATAAGTATTCATATTATTAATTTATTTTTGAAAAAACACCCTTTAATACAAAGTCAGCAATAAAACAAGTTTAAAAATTTAAAATGCAAAAATAACTTCAGATCCTCCTTAGTCACTCCAAAATGAAGCTAAGGTGAGGTGAAAGAACATGCGGTGCCCCCATGTTTGGTTTTGGTAATTGATGACAATCTCTATGGACTAATGGTTGCCTTGAGTTATATTTGAAGGATTTGTCCATAGGCATTTCTTGAAGTCCATGTGTTGGTTTCAAGGAGTTTATGTGGTGACCAAGGTGTTATTAAGGAATTATCCAAAGATTGGTCATGTGAGAGTAGAACTTATTGCAAGCATGTCTTGAAGAAGAAGATTGTGTGATCATTCATGTTTACCTTCAAGACATCATCCAAATGAAGAGAGTTGGAAAGAGTCAAGGTTGATCAAGACTAAGTCAAGAGTGAATCAAGTTGATCAACACACAAAGCGCACAAGATGTACCGAGAGGGATCAAGCGATCCCATGGTGTGGTAAGCATTGTCGATTACGCTTTGTGTACTAACCCATGATCTTCGTGAGAGTTCTTTGTGGGGTTAGGTTGCGGTGTGCAAGTTCAAGTGAAGCATCATGAAGAGATCAAATGCTTGAAGCTTGCCGTCCATTGTGGCGACAATGGACTTGTGAAGATGTTGCGGTGCGCAAGTTCAAGTGAAGCATCATGACGAGATCAAATGCTTGAAGCTTGCCGTCCATTGTGGTGACAATGGACTGGTGAAGATGTGCGGAAGAGTGGCTCACCCATAGTGGAGTATGGGGGAGCAATCAACTAGTCTTCATCGAGCCAACACAACCAAGAAAGGTGGTCCAACTTGAGGGAGTCAAGATCGTCATCATCTAGCTCAAGTGGACCATGTGCAAGGCAAAGGTTTTCTCTTGATAGGTTTTCTATTTTACCGGTCTCATGATGGTAGTTGGGAGACCGGGTTATAGGATCGATTGCCGTACTATCAAGGGGGGCTCTCGATGAGTAGCTTGATCGTATCGTTCATAGAGAGCTCAAACCATTGCATCCTTGCATCATCTTTGTTGGTTCTTGTTTGGTTCTTCTCTTTGTGAGTTTTGGAGCTTATGGTCATCTTGATGACAAGCTCGAGTTCATCGAAAACGGAGTTCACTTGCATCTTCTATGATGTTTTCGATGTTGGAGGTTATGCCGGTTCTTCTCGGTTGGAGGTTTCACTCCTCTATTTTTGGCATACCTCCCCTGCCTCTTCTTACTATGCAGAAGTTATGGAGGTGATGCTACTCGTCTTTCTCAATCCAACAAGCTTGAGTTTGCTCAATTCGGAGCTCATATGCAGAAGTTATGGCAGTTTTGGCTTCCTAGCGGTAGTACCGCGGCCAGAGCGGCAGTACCGCTTATCGCCCCAAGCGGTAGTACCGCTGTCCAAAGCGGTAGTACCGCCTATGGCCATAAGCGGTAGTACGGCTACGGTTCCGCGCTGGTACCGCCTCGATTTTGGGTCTTGCATTTTTCGTGTCGAGTTTTGCAGTAGTTGCACGGCAGTAAGGCACAGCAGTTCCACCTATAAGAGGTAGTACCGCCCTGATGGGCGGTAGTACCGCCTATAAGCGGTAGTACCGCTCCGGTCGGGCGGTAGTACCGCTACTGTTTTTTTGTCCTGTGTTCTGCTCCTCCAGCGGTAGTACCGCTGGGGTGCGCGGTAGTACCGCTTCTAAGCGGTACTACCGCCCCAAGGTTCATGTTTGGTTGCTCCTTTTCCCTGCTTCTTCCGCCAGAGCGGTAGTACCGCTCGTGTGCGGGCTGAGCACATAATGGTTGGATTTTTCCCTTTCTATAAAAGGGGGTCTTCTTCCCCAATGAACCTTATCCTTTGAGCTCGTGTTCTTCCTCCATTGTTGACCTTCTTCGAGCTTGCTAACTCTCAATCCCTCCATGGATTCTTGCTAGTTTTTGAGGGAAAATAGAGAGGAGATCTAGATCCACATTTCCACCAATCACTTTCTCCTCTATGTGAGGGGAACCCCTTGGATCTAGATCTTGGAGTTCTTGGTGTTCTCCTTCTTGTTCTTCCTCTCATTTTCCTCCCTAGCATTAGTTGCTTCGGTGGGATTTGAGAGAGAAGGACTTGGGCACTCCGTGTGCCCTTGCCATTGCATTTGGTGCATCGGTTTGAGTTCTCCACGGTGATACGTGGAAGTTACAAGTTGAGAAGCTTATTACTCTTGGGTGCTTGGTGCCCTTGAGCTTGTTCCTCTTGGGTGCTTGGGCGCCCTAGACGGTTGGTGGTGTTCGGAGCTCAATCATTGTGGTGTAAAGCTCTGGGCAAGCGTCGGGGTCTCTAATTAGGTTGTGGAGATCGCCCCGAGCAATTTGACGGGTACCGGTGACCGCCCCCAAGGGTTGCCAAAGTGTACGGGTTCGGTGACCGCCCCCAAGGGTTGCCATTTGTACGGGTTCGGTGACCGCCCTCAAGGGTCCCTTAGTGGAATCACGGCATCTTGCATTGTGCGAGGGCGTGAGGAGATTACGGTGGCCCTAGTGGCTTCTTGGGGAGCATTGTGCCTCCACACCGCTCCAAACGGAGATTAGCATCCGCAAGGGTGTGAACTTCGGGATACATCGTCGTCTCCGCGTGCCTCGGTTATCTCTTACCCGAACCCTTTACTTATGCACTTTACTTTGTGATAGCCATATTGTTTCTTGTCATATATCTTGCTATCATTTAGTTGTTTATCTTGCTTAGCATAAGTTGTTGGTGCACATAGGTGAGCCTAGTTGTTGTAGGTTTTGTGCTTGTCAAATTAACCGCTAGGTTTATTCCGCATTTGTTCAAGCCTAAACCGTAATTATTTTAAAGCGCCTATTCACCCCCCCTCTAGGCGACATCCACGATCTTTCATGAGGTTTTTGATTTTTTGCATTTTCAAAACCTCAAACCCTCTTCTTACTCCTTTGAACTCTATGCAACCTCAGTCGAGATAGTCCAATTTGTGAAGGTTTTTTATGAAAAGATCATTAAATCAAGTTTATCATTTTATATCATAACTATGTAACAAACAAGACTATATGCGCAGGTTTTTCATTTTTTAGATTTTTTTTGAATTAGTTATACACATTTGAATGTTCGGTCAAACCTTTCAAAACCCCGTTGACTGCCTCCAAAACCCCGTAACCCTAGTGCCAAACGTCCACCGTCGATCTAACCCTAACGCCAAATTGCGGCCGTCGGATAGGCCTTCTAGAAGGATTCCGCGGGGGCGATCCGTGGGAGCCTTGATTCTCCAATCTGATTGGCCACCGTTTTTTCTCTCTGTTCGAACAGATAAGGTTGAGCGGGGGAGCATCTCAGTGACCGTTGGGCCGAGCGGATCGGGCCCGGCAGAGCCTGGCGTGCGTGCGCACGGCCGTCGAGAGGGGGGATGGGCTGCATGCGAGAGGGTCAATGACATGTGGGCCATCCCTGTCCCATGCATGCCATGCAACATCGCAGCCTAGCTATTCTGTGCTCGTGAACGCTGTGACACAGCCTAGCCATTTGCATGCGGGCTTGCATGCACGCATCGACGCAGTAAAGCAGCGGTAGGGGCGCAGCGTATAGGTACGTCGCACTAAGCTATTTTAACAAATGCATGTTTGAACCTGAGACGAACGCGTCGGTGGTGCAGCTCCTTTTTCAGTGTCACGCGCAGATGAACGGGCTTGTTTCCCACGCAGCGTCACCGCCGATGCAAGTGCACGAAACGATGCATCTCGCCTGTGCCGCCCGTGCCTCTTTGGATGCTCTGCCCGCCGTTTTTGAATTAATGCCCGCAATTACTTATGCCAGTACGAACGGAGAAGAGAAAACGATCGAGAAGGCACCGTGTACACATTGACCACGGCTGCAACGCGGCTATAAAAGGGCACCATTTCCTCATCCCTCTCACACTCATCTCTCAAGCCTCCTCTGCTTCTTCTTTTCGAGCCAAATCCACCACTCGAGCCACCATGCAGTTCAACGGCCCTACCTACCGTCGTCCGCGCACCGTGCCGGAGAGGGAGTACCCGGCCGGAGTCATCGTCGAGAATAGCCTGAGGGTGTGGGCCATCTCAAGGTGGAGGGGCCCTAGAGAGCTGGCTCGCTTCTTCCTCCAAGCCGGCTACTGCCACCTCCCTCCGGGCACTCCGCCCATGTTCCACCTCCACGAGCAGTACGATGGCAATGCCAACGGCTTCTTCATCGGCCTCTACGTCACCTTCACCAACCCCTACGACGCTCACCACCTCCTCGGCGAGGTGTTCTGGTGTGGATGCGAGTTTATCGCGTTCACGACCTACAACATCTTCACCAACTTCCACCACATCTTCCCTCACCCCAACGGCATGCACACCCTCCCCTACCAGATGCCGGAGAACGACGAGTGAGGGGCGCCGGCTAAGGAGGAGGGGCCAAGGAGTTGTTCGAGTGCGAGTCTTTCTATCTAACTAGCTTGTGTTTGTGTTGGTTCGGGCGTGTGTGCCCGTGTCTTCTATCTATCTAGTTTTAATTATTTTCCTTTCATGTTTTATGAACTATATGTTGTAAGGTGATGCCCCTCTATATGTTCTATCTATCTATGCTACTAGGGTACCCGATGCCCCTCTATTGTGCTATCTATTAATGTTTTTTCGGGCCTAAAGTTTCTCCATTGCATTTTATTTATGTGGCCATGTGAACTAAAAAATGCACTAAAACATGATCCAATCATATAAGTTGTTGTTAGCACGTGTCTAGTTAATTATCTTCCTTTTATGTTTTATGCACTATATGTTGTAAGGGGATGCCCCTCTATGTTGTAAGGAGATGCTACTAGGGGCACACTAGATGTCTTCTTTTTTTGAGAGGGGCACAACCTTTTTTGGTTGAAACACACGAGTAAAAACTTTGAAAACACCATAGCACAAATCAATTTTTTTTAAAAATGATGCTTGGTTGAAATAAACTAGAACCAAACAATTGCAACTTTTTTGGTTCACAAAGACTGCAAGTTAGACTGCTAACTAGAACCAACCTTTTGTTTTAGCCGAAACAACACGGGACCCTACCATCGGACACGATAGATTATGCATAAAAATAGCTCAAATAATTATTAGATGAGTTATCTCAAAAAAGGTGACTGCAGAAAATTTAAAATTTGTGAAATAACCTAAAGCCGAAAAGATATATCGATGTCAATGACCGTGTGCACTTTTTTTTGCACTAGCTACACTTCTTTTATCAATGGGCCTGGATATGTTCTATTCGGCCCTGCCTAACTTCTATATGGGCCTGGCCTTTTCGGGCAACTGTGGACGGACCTTTTTTTTTCTTTTCTCCCTCTACCACTGAAACTGAAACTGATGACGAACTGAAGAACTGAAAAAAGGGGCCGAAACAGAGTGGAGAAGACATGCCGAATTCGTACAACGCAACACTTTTATTCAAATATCCATATCATTACGATTACAAATGATACCCAATATATTCACTTACGACTAATTATCATCACATAAACAAATGCGAGAGCAATTACACAAACATAAAAAAGTCCGGCCATCAGCCCCATCAAAGTGCCCTGCTTCTGCAACTCGATGAGTTTCTTCATCTGCTTGTTCAGCTTCTTCAGCTCTGCCGTCACTCCTGCATCCCCCACAGTAGCACCAATGGAATGGGCGGATCCAGGGCCCCCAGATCCAGACGCGCCCGATCCAAACTTGCCCAACTTCTCCGCCTCCAACGGTAAATCGAGCTCCCCTGATGCACCCTCCAGTTGAATCCGCTCTATGTACTCATCTAGCCACTCAAAGTGGGTGCATTGGTTCAATTTCTGAAATCGGAAAGATGAACCCTAAATCCCAAATCCGATGAAAAATGGGCAAATATGAAATTGGGAGACAAAAACCAAAATTGGCATATTGAGAAGTAAAATCTCACCTTTCCCTGCTCTGGTTTGCTCTCGCATTTCACGAATTCCCGCCCAAGGTTGCCATTCTTGTCGGTGGTTGTGACTAGCCGCTTCACGGGTGCGAGACGTGGGCATGCAGGGCACCTTGTCATGGGCACTGCGCCATAACGCGGCCATGAGCGGCGGGAGGCTGAAGCGGAGCTCGACATCCCTAGGTCGCGGCCCGGAACGGCGTTGCTGCGAGTCGTCGCCGGAGAAGAAGAACAACAACGGTAGGGGAGGGGGGGGGAGGATGGGCTCGGGTGCTGCACGGCTCGGGGCACGGCTCGGTGTCCTCTTGTACCAATGCTGACCTGGATAAGTTAGTGGGTCCCACGCTGTGGGTCCCGCTCACCTGACCAATGCTGAGTTGGATAAGTTAGTGGGTCCCACGCTGTGGGTCCCGCTCACCTGATTCGAGTTTTAAACATGTGTCTTTGGATTAGGCAGCAGTGTCGCATGGGAGCTATTTTTTCCAATGCAGATGTCGCATGAGAGCTATTACAACCAACGACGTCGCATGAGAGACCATTCACACCAACGACGTCGCATGGGAGCTATTCGCCCCTTTTCTTCTTCACCACCTCCGCGAGAAAAGGGAGGCTGAACAACCCAGATATATTCAATTTCGCTCGGTTAGTTAGAACCAATTCAATTCAATTCCCCAAGATAGACATATGCGCAAGCGAGCGAACAAGAGAGAGGGCACGCGCACATCTCGGAGGGGACACCGTTGGTGACCTTGGCGCCGGGGAGAGATTTTTCCTTCAGCTCCTTAAGCTGCGCCCTAAGTTCCACCAACCTGACCGGGTCTGCCGCACAACAACGGAGGCATCAGATCCACAAGAAACTACGTAGTAAGGACGGACGCAATGATGCTTACCCATGGCGACGGTAGCGGTTGCAGCGTCAGGGGCAAAGCGGAGGCGGCGGCGGCGGAGCGGGGTGGAGGCTGTGTGCCAAGTCAACTTTTTTTTGAGACAACGTGCGCGAAGGCAACTGACTACCGGTGGTGGGGGAGGCTTATATGAGGCGCAGTGTGGGCTGAATGGGCCCAGCTGGGCTGAAAGTGAAATCCTACCGTGTGGAGCTGCTGGACCAGCCTAGGACAAAGTCCAAGTTCTCAAAAAGGGGACAAAGTCCATATTACCACCCTCAACTTCTGTGAGAGTCAGCATTTCCTCCCTAAACTAGAGAACCGGATGTTTATGCTCCTCGAACTATTGAAACCGGTCGATTCACCTCCCTATGCGGTTTTCAAAGCGGTTTTGCTGACGTGGCGTCGCGTCAACTGGCTTATGTGACGCCACGTCAGCCATGTGAGAGGTAAATTGAACTTTCATAATAGTTCAGGGAGGTCCACTAGACATTATAAAAAATATAGATTTTTTTTTCAAAAAATCCAAATATTTTTTCTGGAATAAATGTACATTTTAAAATAGCAAATGATATTTAATGTTATAAAAATCATAGAAAGTTTCTTGGACGCGACTAGCCAGCAACCATTGGCTGGCTAGTGGTCCGGAGCACACGCCTAAAAAAGGCAGTGGAGCCTCCCCTTTGCCACATGGTGCCTAAAAAGGAAAGAAACAGTCTGATTGCATACATGGCCAGATTACCTCCTCCCCTAATCGTAACTGACGCAACTAACGTACCACAAACCCATCTAAAAAAACTACCGCAACTCAGTGTGAACGCCACGCCACAAAACCTCTGCAACCTTTCATCCCTTCCCATCCAGTTCCTCCCCATCTACTCCTCCTTCCCTTCTCATCCATCTTCCGCCATGGATCTCTCTGGACAGCTTGGGGGTGCACTCTGATCCCTGCAACAGTGAAACACAAAAGGCCAGCAGTGCTGGGATGTTATGCATGCAACTCCAACTTGTATTAGGTTGGTTTTCGGTTTGATTTGTCTACAGGAAAAATAAAGTCAGGCAACATGTTGATGTTATTTTGGGCAAGTTCAGTAAACCCAACAGGCAAAATTCTGTAATGCACTATGACTTGCTACGGTAGAAAAAAACTTGCGTTCCTTTTACAGGAAACATGCAAAAAAACTGTTTTTTGAATATTGTGGACATTCAAACACACAAGTTACAAGTGTTTTGTTTGGAAAATATAGAAATAATTTTCCTAAACAAACCTCAACTAAGGGAGGGGGAAAATGTTTGTGTATCTGGTAAATCACACATGCATAACAGGCAAGACACAATTTTCCTAATACATCAAGCAAGTCACATACTTAACACCAGCAAGTCACAGCCAAAATGTCAAGTCCTACTAATCACTAGCTGCAATGCACTCTGACTTGCTAGGGGTAGACATAATACCTTGTGTTCCTTCGGAAAAAATACGGACATTGAAAAACACAAGTTATAGGTTTGTTGTTTGAAAAAACTTAGAAATAATTTACCCACAGCTAATGGCAGGAGATGAATCTTGGTCAGGAGCAGCCACATGTTGTTCTTGCCAATTGTGTTTTTTTGCTCGTCACAGCCATTTTCCTGCTAAAAACAGGAAAAAAACATCATCATAAATGCATATTCTGAGTGGCTTGTATGGAACTTCTAGGACACTAACTAAAAAGAACTAGCAAGTTCTGAGCCATACCATGAAATGTGAAGGAAGATAACAAAGTTTCATGTGTTAACTGAGGCAACTACCTACAGAGTGTTGGGAAATTTTTGGCAAAACTCAAAGCCATCTAAGTAACAAAACCATTAAAAGCAAAATTCTGAACCATGTCAGGCAACTATGTAAGAAACATTAGGCCAGTTTAGGGTTGTTCATTATCTGAAGTATTTCATCCAGACACAAAAAGGCTCAATCTCCATTCGTTATGAAAAAACAGCTATGCATCATTCAGCCCCCCAATTAAATATCCCAAATGCTAAATTCAAAAATCTCGATCAACGCATTGGTGTGTGCTAGTTTTTTGCACTCTAAGTAAGCAAGTTTGAACGCATTGGCTAGTATTGAAAATTACGAGTAACTAGTGCTAACGCACATGTCTGTATCCCAAAAACTACCTATCAAACCATTTGATAAGTCAGAAAGAAAAATTGAGGCAACTACTTATCAATAGTTATGCAATGTTTTGTGAGAGAACACAAAAAACAACACTATTTAGGATAAGCATTCTGGCAACTCGTGCAGTACATCTAGCAACTTGTATCCCTGCCACGGGCAACTTTCAACATCCCATCCTCCTAAACTCGCCCCATTGTCGCACATTATCTAGTTTGAGGGGAAAAACATCACGCCAAACTCGCCATGCCTATCTTCCTCCCAATATCCACACCATAACCTCACCCACTCCCTCCCGCTCGTCGCTTGCTACCCACCTCCGCCAACAGCCACAACCACCGCGTGATCCCTGCGAAAACGTTCACCCCCGCCAGACGACCAACGTAGTGGATCGTGAAAACCATTGGGCAAGTTGAAAAGCAAAAACAAGCAACTACTTATCAATTTTTATGCAAGTTTTGTGAAAAAAGGGCGAACCACACAAGTTCCAAGCTCAAAAAACTGCAGATCTGGCAACTTGTATCGCACATCTGGCAACTCATGCCCGTAAATCTGGCAACTCATAGCCTCCGCCTCGCAACTTCCCACCCTGCAACCCTCTCAGACATCATCAAGATAATATCGACTTCGAGGCAGACCAATGGTTTGCCGCACCCAAAAAAATACCCATCGACATTGACCCGCCCCTGCCTATCGTCCTCGGGATCAACAGCTATGCAGACACAAAAGGCTCAAATTATGCTTGCGGTGTAGGCAAATTTTGTGAGTTAAAACCTATTAATGCAGCCAGCTTATTAGTTTGTTGCCAAAAAAGGGAGAAGGGGAAATCAAAAGCAAGTTTTCCTGTAATGTAGGCAATTTGCACATAAGTTTCAAGCAACTCTCTTTTTTTGAACAAAAAAACGAACAAGCACCTAATGGAGATCCATAAAAACGTGTTGGAAAGCTCTCGGGGTTGTGCGAAGTTTACCTGGAAATTACCAGTGAAACTTTTTGCTTGCGGAAAAAGGGGGCCCAGAAAGCAAGTCTTGTTGTGATGCCGGCAATTTGCATATAGGTTTCAGGCAACTCCTTTATTTGCTGGACCAAAAAAAGCTAATAGCCAGCTACTTAGGAGGCAGAAAAAAACTTGGAGCTATTGGGAAGTGTGAAGTTTACCTGTAAGTGGATGGTAAAGCTTCTTGCTTGCAAAGAGGGAAAATAAACTAGCAAGTTCTGCTGGGATGTAGGCAAAATGCATATAAGTTTGAGGCGACTCCTCTTGTTTTGTTGAAACTTGGATAACTTTGTGCGAAGCTTACTTGGAAGTGGATGTGGAAGCTTCTTGCTTGGGCGTGTGCACAAAACCATGAATGTTGCTTTGACACATTTTAGAATTTATAGTAGGGCCCTGCAAACAAAACAAACAATTAGTTGCCAAATAATATCTATGAAAGCATATTTATGGAACTTAGATGATTTAGGCAAGTACTATTTATATGTAGACAACTTAGCCTATTGGAAAGCAACATTTTGTGCAAATTAAATCAAGTTGTTACCAAAAAATCCTCTAGGCAACTCGTGCCAGCCTCTCTAGCAACTAACTATCATGCGTTGGGCAAGTTTTGGGCGAAATAAGACCCAACGCTCTCAGAGCGGATCTTTGGGCAACACATACCAGCATCTCTAGCAACTAACTATTAGGCGTTAGGCAAGTTTTGGACAGTTTCGGCTCAAATTATCGACGATTCCAGCCCCCGCGTTCCCAAGTCGCAAACCACTGCCGCGCTCAAAATCATCAATTCACCGAAAAATCCGGGACCCTGCACACCCCTCTTCAACCTCTCTATCCCACCTCTGTTGCATAGAACCATAGATTTGAGTAGAAAACACATGCCTAGGGGGTCGACTTCGAGATACTAATAGGCGATCTGCGGTCCATTACTCGACCACTAGCGACAATGTTTTCCCACATCTAGCTCCTCCCGCTAGGTGGTCGCGGGCGCACGGATGGCGTTGCCCCCTTGCCTATTTGTACGTCTCCAACATATCTATAATTTTTGATTGTTCCATGCTATTATATTATCTGTTTTGGATGTTTAATGGGCTTTATTATGCACTTTTATATTGTTTTTGGGACTAACCTACTAACCGGAGGCCCAGTGCAAATTGCTGTTTTTTTGCCTATTTCAGTGTTTCGCAGAAAAGGAATATCAAACAGAATCCAAATGGAAGGAAATCTTCGGGAGAATCATTTTTGGAACAAACACAATCCAGGAGACTTGGAGTGGACGTCAAGGAAGGAACGAGGCGACCACGAGGTAGGAGGGCGCGCCCAGGGGGTAGGCGCGCCCCCACCCTCGTGGGCCCCTCGTGGCTCCACCGACCCACTTCTTTCGCCTATATATACTCATATACCCCGAAAACATCCGAGAGCACCACGAAACCCTATTTCCACCGCCGCAACCTTCTGTACCCGTGAGATCCCATCTTGGGGCCTTTTCCGACGCTCCGCCGGAGGGGGAATCGATCACGGAGGGCTTCTACATCAATACCATAGCCTCTCCGATGAAGTGTGAGTAGTTTACCTCAGACCTTCGGGTCCATAGTTATTAGGTAGATGGCTTCTTCTCTCTCTTTGGATCGCAATACAAAGTTCTCCTCGATCTTCTTGGAGATCTATTCGATGTAATTCTTTTGCGGTGTGTTTGTCGAGATCCGATGAATTGTGGGTTTATGATCAAGATTATCTATGAACAATGTTTGAATCTCCTCTGAATTATTTTATGTATGATTTGATATCTTTGCAAGTCTCTTCGAATTATCAGTTTGGTTTGGCCTACTAGATTGATCTTTCTTGCAATGGGAGAAGTGCTTATCTTTGGGTTCAATCTTGTGGTGTCCTTTCCCAGTGACAGTAGGGGCAGCAAGGCACGTATTGTATTGTTGCCATCGAGGATAAAAAATGGGGTTTATATCATATTGCTTGAGTCTATCCCTCTACATCATGTCATCTTGCCTAATGCGTTACTCTGTTCTTATGAACTTAATACTCTAGATGCATGCTGGATAGCGGTCGATGTGTGGAGTAATAGTATTAGATGCAGAATCGTTTCGGTCTACTTGTCGCGGACGTGATGCCTATATACATGATCATGCCTAGATATTCTCATAACTATGCGCTTTTCTATCAATTGCTCGACAGTAATTCGTTCACCCACCGTAAAATATGCTATCTTGAGAGAAGCCACTAGTGAAACCTATGGCCCCCGAGTCTATTTTCCATCATATAAGTTTCCGATCTATTTTATTTTGCAATCTTTACTTTTCAATCTATACAACAAAAATACCAAAAATATTTATCTTATTATCTCTATCAGATCTCACTTTTGCAAGTGGCCGTGAAGGGATTGACAACCCCTTTATCGCGTTGGTTGCAAGGTTCTTATTTGTTTGTGCAGGTACGAGGGATTTGTGTGTAGTCTCCTACTGGATTGATACCTTGGTTCTCAAAAACTGAGGGAAATACTTACACTACTTTGCTGCATCACCCTTTCCTCTTTAAGGGAAAACCAACGCATGCTCAAGAGGTAGCAAGAAGGATTTCTGGCGCCGTTGCCGGGGAGATCTACGCTCAAGTCAAGACATACCAAGTACCCATCACAAACTCTTATCCCTCGCATTACATTATTTGCCATTTGCCTCTCATTTTCCTCCCCCCACTTCTAAAACGATTTTCGAAAACCTTTGCCTTTTCTTCGCCTTCTTCCCGTATGCCTTCTTGTTTGTGTTTCCACATGCCTTCTATTTGCTTGCATCTTTGCTTGCTAAAAATCTATTGATATGGATCCACTTAAAGTGTTCTACTTGGATCATCTTTGATCCTTATGCGCTCGTGCTGAAACCCCAACTAGCCTAGTTGATGGGAAATCTTTAGATGAGCATGCTCATTTTGTGAGTCATCGTTTGTCTGAAAAGGGGAAGCTCTTATGGTATCAAATAAATAGTTTGCTATGCTATGCTTGGAATCTTTGTGAAATCTATGGTTTTACTTGCTGCTCTAAGAACCCTAAAAAGCACCTTCCCTACCTATGTGAGTTTAATGATGATGAAATCTTATCTTCTTATGGAAAGGGTGTTTATAGTTACTATGATATCGAACAAATTGAAGAATTTGTTGTTTTTAAGGGTGCTCATGAAGTTGCTTCTTTGATTGAAAAGTATGATATTACTCTCTACAAATCTGAAAATTCCGACATACTTAAATATTGCTATGAAAACTATGCTCATAATGCCTATGTTAAGGAATTTATTGAGAGAATGACCGTTGCTTTGGAAGAAAAATAATGATATGCATGAATCTATAGATAATGATGATTCCGATGATTTGATTGAAATATACCTTTATGAACATGATGCTTGCTATTCTTGTGGCCATGATGCCAATATTTATGAAGATGAATTTGTTATAATTCCTTATGTTAAACATGAGATCGTTGCTATTGCACCCATACTTGATAGTTCCTCGATGAAAAACATGATTGCAATTATGTTACTATAAATTATCTTGACGTCAATTGTGCTAATAATATGCAAAACCCTAAGCTTGGGGATGCTAGTTTTGCTATGTCTACTACTTGTTGCAATGATCATGATCGGGGTCATTCTTCTTATGATCTTGAAAATTTATTTAAGCCCCATGATGAATATGAGATTGATAATAGTGTTTGCAATAATATTGAAAGTGGGTTTGGAAGAATGGCAACTTTAGATCCCACCTATTTGGAGAATGTTCAATCTTATGGTATTTTTGATAAAAGACTTTAGTTAATGATAATCCCACTATTTTGGAAGAGTGTCAACTTTGCATGCATGTGGATCATGTAGAGAAAATTTTATGTGATAGCTATATTGTTGAATTTGATTATGATCCTAGATGTAATTATTATGAGAGAGGAAAATATGGTTATAGAAATTTTCATGTTACTAAATTACCTCTCGTTATGTTGAGATTGCTATTGTTTCTTTCTTCTTCCATGCATATGCTAGTTTTTTGCTTGCCTTGATAATTTGTTTGCTTATAAAATGCCTATGCATAGGAAGTATGTTAGACTTAGATGCGTTCGTCACGTGTTTTATGATTCTCTCTTTGTGTTTCAGTTATTATCTTTCATGTGAGCATCATTGAAATATTATGCCTAGCTAGGGGCGTTAAACGATAGCGCTTGTTGGGAGGAAACCCAATTTTATTTTTGTTCCTTGATTTTTTTCATATTTAGTAATAAATAATTCATCTAGCCTCTGTTTAGATGTGGTTTTATGTTTTAATTAGTGTTTGTGCCAAGTAGAACCTTTGGGAAGACTTGGGTGAAGTCTATGTGATCTTGCTGTAAAAAACAGAAACTTTAGCGCTCACGAGATTAGCTGCCATTTTTTACTGGAGAGTGCTTTTAGATTTATTCTTTTTGCCGATGATTAATAGATAAATTACTCACGTCCAACAATTTATTTCAGAATTTTTGGAGTTACAGAAGTATACGTTTGATACAGATTACTATAGACTGTTCTGTTTTTGACAGATTCTGTTTTTCGTGTGTTGTTTGCTTATTTTGATGAATCTATGGCTAGTATCGGGGGGTATGAACCATAGAGAAGTTGGAATAAAGTAGGTTTAACACCAAGTTCATTACAGTACCTTAAAGTGGTGGTTTGTTTTATCTCGCTAACGGAGCTCATGAGATTTTCTGTTGAGTTTTGTGTTGTGAAGTTTTCAAGTTTTGGGTAAAGATTTGATGGATTATGGAATAAGGAGTGGCAAGAGCCTAAGCTTGGGGATGCCCAAGGCACCCCAAGGAAAAATTCAAGGACAACCAAAAGCCTAAGCTTGGGGATGCCCCGGAAGGCATCCCCTCTTTCGTCTTCGTCTATCGGTAACTTTACTTGAGGCTATATTTTTATTCACCACATGATATGTGTTTTGCTTGGAGCGCCTTGTATGATTTGAGTCTTTGATTTTTAGTTTGCCACAATCATCCTTGCTGTATAGACCTTTTTGAGAGACACACATGAATCGGAATTTATTAGAATACTCTATGTGCTTCACTTATATCTTTTGAGCTAGATAATTTTGCTCTAGTGCTTCACTTATATCTTTTTAGAGCATGGTGGTGGTTTTATTTTATAGAAATTATTGATCTCTCATGCTTCACTTATATTATTTTGAGAGTCTTTTAGAACAGCATGGTAATTTGCTTTTGTTATAAAACTAGTCCTAATATGATGAGCATCCAAGATAGGTATAATAAAAACTATCATACAAAGTGCATTGAATACTATGAGAAGTTTGATTCTTGATGATTGTTTTGAGATATGAGGATGGGTATATTAGAGTCATACTAGTGTAGTAATTGTGAATTTGAGGAATACTTGTGTTAAAGTTTGTGATTCCCGTAGCATGCACGTATGGTGAACCGTTATGTGATGAAGTTGGAGCATGATTTATTTATTGATTGTCTTCCTTATGTGTGGAGGTCGGGATCTCGCGATGGTTAACTCCTAACAACCCTTCCCCTAGGAGCATGCGTGTACTACTTTGTTTTGATGACTTTTAGATTTTTGCAATAAGTATGTGAGTTCTTTATGACTAATGTTGAGTCCATGGATTATACGCACTCTCACCCTTCCACCATTGCTAGCCTTTCTTGTGCGACACAACTTTCACCGGTACCATAAACCCACCATATACCTTCCTCAAAATAGCCACCATACCTACCTATCATGGCATAAATGGGAGAAGTGCTTATCTTTGGGTTCAATCTTGTGGTGTCCTTTCCCAGTGACAGTAGGGGCAGCAAGGCACGTATTGTATTGTTGCCATCGAGGATAAAAAATGGGGTTTATATCATATTGCTTGAGTCTATCCCTCTACATCATGTCATCTTGCCTAATGCGTTACTCTGTTCTTATGAACTTAATACTCTAGATGCATGCTGGATAGCGGTCGATGTGTGGAGTAATAGTATTAGATGCAGAATCGTTTCGGTCTACTTGTCGCGGACGTGATGCCTATATACATGATCATGCCTAGATATTCTCATAACTATGCGCTTTTCTATCAATTGCTCGACAGTAATTCGTTCACCCACCGTAAAATATGCTATCTTGAGAGAAGCCACTAGTGAAACCTATGGCCCCCGAGTCTATTTTCCATCATATAAGTTTCCGATCTATTTTATTTTGCAATCTTTACTTTTCAATCTATACAACAAAAATACCAAAAATATTTATCTTATTATCTCTATCAGATCTCACTTTTGCAAGTGGCCGTGAAGGGATTGACAACCCCTTTATCGCGTTGGTTGCAAGGTTCTTATTTGTTTGTGCAGGTACGAGGGATTTGTGTGTAGTCTCCTACTGGATTGATACCTCGGTTCTCAAAAACTGAGGGAAATACTTACACTACTTTGCTGCATCACCCTTTCCTCTTCAAGGGAAAACCAACGCATGCTCAAGAGGTAGCAACTATTGCTCTTACTTCGCTTGTTGGTCGCTGGCACTCCGATACCTCTCTCCTCCCTTCGCTTGTTGGTTGCTGCAAATCATATGCCAAAAAGAATATTGTAGGCAACTTTCTAACATTACTAGGCAAGTTAGTGTAGAAATCGTTGACTAGAAGAAAGCATATTTATTGGCTAGAACTCAATCCGCAAAAAGTTATAAATGTTAGGGCATTATCCTTGTCCTGCAAAAGGAATACAAAACCATCCCCTAGCATGTTATGAAAAATAATTGTTCGTTAGTTTTGTCTAAGCGAGCACATATTATATAGCACAGGAAATCTCAGGTAGAACAGAGAAATAACAATGGTGGGAAACAGTTCAGTCCTAAAAAAAGTTATCTATCTCATGAAGATGAACGAACATGGTGTCGTTCTGCCGGTTCCAGCTTCAGGTTCCTTGCATCTCTCTCTCTATCTCTCTCTTTCTCTCTCTCTCTCTCATAGAGCAGCCAACAAGTCCCCTTGACTATCCCTCTCGCCACTGCTTCTCTGTGTAGTCTTCGCCATGTTCAAAAATAGCCATCAACGCCAGACATTGAACATAGTTCTCTGGTTTTCATTTCAACACCTACGTAATTAAAGAGCTTGGCCAAATGCACCAAGGTAATACTACAAATTTACGTATTGGTGTCACCATCTTTCTCAAGAAGGCAACAAGTCCATAGCAAGTTATTCTGATGACAATTACTAGCATAAAAGAGAATGACAAGGGATTCAGTTCAAAATACACCTACTGCATATATTTGTAAACATTCAGACAACATAGACTAATGTGTCAGACTACAACTCTACGCTAGTTCTCGAGAAAGAGTGAAAAGAAAAGGAAAACAGGACAAGAATAATCAGGAAGTATGTGTTGGGAAACGTAGCATGCAATTTCAAAAAAATTCCTATGCTCACGCAAGATCTATCTAGGAGATGCATATCAACGAGAGGGGGAGAGTGTGTCCACGTACCCTCGTAGACCGAAAGCGGAAGCGTTTGACAATGCGGTTGATGTAGTCGAACTTCTTCTTGTTCTGACTGATCAAGCACCGAACGTACGACACCTTCGAGTTTTGCACACGTTCAGCTCAACGACGTCGTCCCTCGAACTCTTGATTGGAGGGGGGCGCCGCACACGGCTAGGAATCAATGTTGTGTGTTCTAGCAGTGCCCTCCCCTCATATATATAGGTTGGAGGGGAGGAGAGGCAGCCAAGGGGGCGACCCAAGTAGGAGGAATCCTACTTGGGCGCCTCCCATTTCGGCCTCCCCCCTTACATATTCATCCGGAGGGGGAAAGAAGGAGGAGGGAGGAGAGAAGGAAGGGGGAGGCCGAATCCCTCCCCTTCCTTTCCCTATTCTCCTCTTCCCTTCCCCCCTATTTCGGGCTACATTGGGTGCACCAGCCCCCTAGGGGCTGGTCTGTCCCCTTCTTGGCCCATTAGGCCCATGTAGTTGCCGGGCGGATGCCCGGAACCCCTTCCGGTGACCCGATACGTACCCGGTATCCCCGGAACACTTCCGGTGTCTGATACTATCGTCCTATATATGAATCGTTACCTCTCGACCATTTCGAGACTCCTCGTCATGCCTGTGATCTCATCCGGGACTCCAAACAACATTCGGTCACCAAATCACATAACTCATATAATACAAAATCGTCATCGAACGTTAAGCGTGCGATGCCCTACAGGTTCGAGAACTATGTAGACATGGCCAAGACACCTCTCCGGTCAATAACCAATAGCGGAACCTGGATGCTCATAATGGTTCCAACATATTCTACGAAGATCTTTATCGGTCGTACCGCAATGACAACATACGTAATTCCCTTTGTCATCGGTATGTTACTTGCCCGAGATTCGATCGTCGGTATCTTCATACCTAGTTCAATCTTGTTATCTTCAAGTCTCTTTACTCATTCCGTAATACATCATCCCGCAACTAATTCATTAGTCACATTGCTTGCAAGGCTTATTATGATGTGCATTACCGAGAGGGCCCAGAGATACCTCTCCGATACTCGGAGTGACAAATCCTAATCTCGATCTATGCCAACCCAACAAACACCTTTGGAGATACCTGTAGGGCATCTTTATAATCACCCAGTTATGTTGTGACGTTTGATAACACACAAGGTATTCCTCCGATACCCAGGAGTTGCATAATCTCATAGTCAAAGGAATATGTATATGACATGAAGAGAGCTATAGCAATAAAACCGAACGATCAATATGCTAAGCTAACGGATGGGTCATGTAACGGATGGGTCATGTACATCACATTATTCTCCTAAGGATGTGATCCCGTTCATCAAATGATAACACATGTCTATAGTTAGGAAACTTAACCATGTTTGATTAACGAGCTAGTCTAGTAGAGGCTTAATTACTAGGGACATGGTGTTTTGTCTATGTGTCCACACATGTATCAAGTTTCCGGTTAATATAATTCTAGCATGAATAATAAACATTTACCATGATATTATTGTTGCCTCTAGGGCATATTTCCTTCAGTCTCCCACTTGCACTAGAGTCAATAATCTAGTTCACATCGCCATGTGATTTAACACCAATAGATCACATCATCATGTGATTAACACCTATAGTTCACATCGCCATGTGATCAACACCCAAAGGGTTTACTAGAGTCAATAATCTAGTTCACATCGCCATGTGATTAACACCCAAAGAGTACTAAGGTGTGATCATGTTTTGCTTGTGAGAGAGGTTTAGTCAACGGGTCTGCCACATTCAGAGCTATATGTATTTTGCAAAATTTCTATGTCTACAATGCTCTGAATGGAGCTACTCTAGCTAATTGCTCCCACTTTCAATATGTATCCATATTGAGACTCAAAGTCATCCGGATCGGTGTAAAAGCTTGCATCGATGTAACTCTTTACGACGAACTCTTTATCACCTCCATAACCGAGAAATATTTCCTTAGTCCTCTTAGGTAACTAAGGATAACTTTGACCACTGTCCAGTGATCCACTCCTGGATCACTATTGTACCCCCTTGCCAAACTCATGGCAAGGTACACAATAGGTCTGGTACACAGCATAGCATACTTTATAGAACCTATGGCTGAGGCATAGGGAATGGCTTTCATTCTCTTTCTATTTTCTGCCGTGGTCGGGTTTTGAGTCTCACTCAACTTTACACCTTGCAATACAGGCAAGAACTCCTTCTTTGACTATTCCATTTTGAACTACTTCAAAATCTTGTCAAGGTATGTACTCATTGAAAAATCTTATCAAGCGTCTTGATGTATATCTATAGATCTTGATGCCCAATATGTAAGCAGCTTCACCGAGGTCTTTCTTTGAAAAACTCCTTTCAAACACTCCTTTATGCTTTCCAGAAAACTCTACATCATTTCCGATCAACAATATGTCATTCACATATACTTATCAGAAAGGTTGTAGTGCTCCCACTCACTTTTTTGTAAATACAGGCTTCACTGCAAGTCTGTATAAAACTATATGCTTTGATCAACTCATCAAAGTGTATATTCCAACTCCAAGATGCTTGCACCAGTCCATAGATGGATCACTGGAGCTTGCACATTTTGTTAGCACCTTTAGGATTGACAAAACCATCTGGTTGCATCATATACAACTCTTCTTTAATAAATCCATTAAGGAATGTAGTTTTGATATCCATTTGCCAGATTTCATAAAATGCGGCAATTGCTAACATGATTCGGACAGACTTAAGCATCGATACGAGTGAGAAAAACTCATCGTAGTTAACACCTTGAACATGTCGAAAAACTTTTTTGCGACAATTCGAGCTTTCTAGATAGTAACACTACCATCAGCGTCCGTCTTCCTCTTGAAGATCCATTTATTCTCAATGGCTTGCCGATCATCAGGCAAGTCCACCAAAGTCCATACTTTGTTCTCATACATGGATCCTATCTCAGATTTCATGGCCTCAAGCCATTTTGCGGAATTTGGGCTCATCATTGCTTCCTCATAGTTCGTAGGTTCGTCATGGTCTAGTAACATGACTTCTAGAACATAATTACTGTACCACTCATGGTGATGAGCTATTTTACAATTCGAGAGAAGGTATAATTACCTCATCAAGTTCTACCTTCCTCCCACTCACTTCTTTCGAGAGAAACTCCTTCTCTAGAAAGGATCCATTCTTAGCAACAAATATCTTGCCTTCGGATCTATGATAGAAGGTGTACCCAACAGTCTCTTTTAGGTATCCTATGAAGACGCACTTCTCCGATTTGGGTTCGAGCTTATCAGGCTGAAGCCTCACATAAGCATCGCAACCCCAAACTTTAAGAAATGATAGCTTAGGTTTCTTGCCAAACCACAGTTTATACGGTGTCGTCTCAACGTATTTAGATGGTGCCCTATTTAACGTGAATGCAGCTGTCTCTAATGCATAACCCCAAAATGATAGTGGTAAATCGGTAAGAGACATCATAGATCGCACCATATCTAATAAGGCAGCCCAAGGCACAGGTGCTCGCTGCTGAAGGCACGGGACTTGCGGAGCTTGGACGCGGGGCTCCGGTGACGCGGGGAAAGGTGAGGGAGGCCGGAGTTGGGCGTATCCGGGCAGGGAAGGCCTTGGACGACCTGAGGCGCAACGGATCCAGGAGACGGGACGGGGTGAAGCTCCAAGGCCATGGCATTCCTGTGAACCAGAGAAGAGGGAGACATCACGCTCAGAGAAGAGAAGAACCAGGGGAAGGGAGAGAACGGAAAACAAGGGTGCGCGACGAGCAGTTCCTGGTGGTGCTCGGCGTCAAGGTTCGCCGGCCTAGAGTTGTTGCTGGCTTGCTGCAGCGGTGCTCGTAACTCCGACGAGGTGCGAGCAGAGGAGGCGCATGGGAGGAGCGGGGCTCTGCTTGCGGGAGGCTAGGAGCGAGGCTGCAGTGGATTGGCTGGATCTGAAAACGAGGAAGGAAGGAGGCTGGTTGGCTCGATGTGGAATTCGAGGAGGATTTTTGGAGAGGGTGGCGGCGGCGAGGAGGAAGGATGGGGCAACTCTCCTAGATTTTAGGGTTGCCCAGTTTATATATGCTGGAGGATTAGGTTAGGGGTATTCGGTCCGTCCGATCGTAATCGGGCAGTCGAGAATAAATTGGCTAGGGAGTCCAAATAAGAAAACGGAGATGTTTTATAGATGTTTAGGGATGATCTAGACCCAACGGCGATGACTGAGCGGTTCGGGTTCGGGCAGTTTCGGACGCGCGCGAGGGGTCTGACAAAAGGTCACAGAGACAAAGGGGTTTGATGGGCTCAGAGGAGAGAGAGAGAAGAGAGTGGTTCGGTTGAACTGAGACAAGGTCAACAGAGACAAGAAAGAAGCGGCAACTATGAGCGGATGCAAGTTTTAAAAATAATGACGGCAACGGAGTGCCAATGCAATGCAAATAATGACATGATGAAATGCAACAAACAAATAAAACACCCGGCGACAACGGAAAACATGGAAGGCGTCTGAAGCGTCGGTCTCGGGGCGTCACAAACTCCTTCTCTAGAAAGGATCCATTCTTAGCAACAAATATCTTGCCTTCAGATCTATGATAGAAGGTGTACCCAATAGTCTCTTTTGGGTATCCTATGAAGACGCACTTCTCCGATTTGGGTTCGAGCTTATCAGGCTGAAGCTTTTTCACATAAGCATCGCAACCCCAAACTTTAAGAAACGACAGCTTAGGTTTCTTGCCAAACCACAGTTTATACGGTGTCGTCTCAACGGATTTAGATGGTGCCCTATTTAACGTGAATGCAGATGTCTATAATGCATGACCCCAAAATGATAGTGGTAAATCGGTAAGAGACATCATAGATCGCACCATATCTAATAAAGTACGGTTACGACTTTCGGACACACCATTACGCTGTGGTGTTCCAGGTGGCGTGAGTTGTGAAACTTTTCCACATTGTTTTAAATGAAGGCCAAACTCGTAATTCAAATATTCGCCTCCGCGATCAGATCGTAGAAACTTTATTTTCTTGTTACGATGATTCTTCACTTCACTCTGAAATTCTTTGAACTTTTGAAATGTTTCAGACTTGTGTTTCATTAAGTAGATATACCCATATCTGCTCAAATCATCTGTGAAGGTCAGAAAATAACGATACCCGCCGCGAGCCTCAACACTCATCGGACCGCATACATCGGTATGTATTATTTCCAATAAGTCAGTGGCTCGCTCCATTGTTCCGGAGAACGGAGTTTTAGTCATCTTGCCCATGAGGCATGGTTCGCAAGCATCAAATGATTCATAATCAAGTGATTCCAAAATTCCATCCGCATGGAGTTTCTTCATGCACTTTACACCAATATGATCTTAAACGGTAGTGCCACAAATATGTTGCACTATCATTATCAACTTTGCATCTTTTGGCATGAATATGTGTATCACCACGATCGAGATTCAACAAACCATTCACATTGGGTGTATGACCATAGAAGGTTTTATTCATATAAACAGAACAACAATTATTCTTTGACTTAAATGAATAACCGTATTGCAATAAACATGATCTAATCATATTAATGCTCAAAGCAAACACCAAATAACATTTATTTAGGTTCAATTCTAATCCCTAAGGTAGAGGGAGTGTGCGATGGTGATCGTATCAACCTTGGAATTACTTCCAACACACATCGTCACCTCGTCCTTAACTAGTCTCTGTTTATTTTGCAATTCCTGTTTCGAGTTACTACTCTTAGCAACTAAACCAGTATCAAATACCGAGGGGTTGCTATAAACACTAGTAAAGTACACATCAATGACATGTATATCAAATATACCTTTGTTCACTTTGCCATCCTTCTTATCCACCAAGTATCTAGGGCAGCTCCACTTCCAGTGACCTTTTCCTTTGCAGTAGAAGCACCTAGTTTCAAGCTTGGGTCTAGCTTTGGGCTTCTTCATGGGAGTGGCAACTTTCTTGCCATTATTTTGAAGTTTCCCTTTCTTTCCCTTGCCCTTTTTGTTAAAACTAGTGGTCTTGTTAACCATCAACACTTGATGCTATTTCTTGATTTCTACCTTCGCTGATTTCAGCATCGCAAAGAGCTTGGGAATCTTTTTCGTCATCCCTTGCATATTCTAGTTCATCACGAAGTTCTAGTAACTTGGTGATAGTGACTAGAGAACTCTGTCAATCACTATCTTATCTGGAAGATTAAGTCCCACTTGATTCAAGCGATTGTAGTACCCAGACATTCTGAGCACATGCTCACTAGCTGAGCTATTCTCCTCCATCTTGTAGGCAAAGTACTTGTGAGAGGTCCCATACCTCTTAACACGGGCATGAGTCCGAAATATCATTTTCAGCTTCTTGGAACATCTCATATGCTCCATGGCGTTCAAAACATTTTTGAAGTCCCGGTTCTAAGCCATAAAGCATGGTGCACTAATCTATCAAGTAGTCATCATACCGAGCATGTAAAACGTTCATAACGTCTGCATCTGCTCCTGCAACAGGTTCGTTACCTAGTGGTGCATCAAGGACATAATTCTTCTGTGCAGCAATGAGGATAATCCTCAGATCACGGACCCAGTCCGCATCATTGCTACTATCATCTTTCAACTTAGTTTTCTCTAAGAACATATCAAAAATAAAACAGGGGAGCTATACGCGAGTTATTAATCTACAACATAGATATGCAAAGACTATCAGGACTAAGTTCATGATAAATAAAGTTTAGTTAATCATATTACTTAAGAACTCCCACTTAGATAGACATCCCTCGAGTCGCCTAAATGATTACGTGATCCAAATCAACTAAACCATGTCCGATCATCACGTGAGATGGAGTAGTCATCAATGGTGAACATCTCTATATTGATCATATCAACTATATGATTCACGTTCGACCTTACGGTCTCCAGTGTTCCGAGGCCATGTCTGTACATGCTAGGCTCATCAAGTTTAACCCGAGTATTGCGCATGTGCAAAACTGTCTTGCACCCGTTGTATGTGAACGTAGAGCTTATCACACCCGATCATCACGCGGTGTCTCAGCACGACGAACTATCGCAACGGTGCATACTTAGGGAGAACACTTATACCTTGAAATTTTAGTAAGGGATCATCTTATAATGCCACCGCCGTACTAAGCAAAATAAGATAAATAAAAGATAAACATCACATGCCATCAAAATATGTGACATGATATGGCCATCATCATCTTGTGACTTTGATCTCCATCTCCAAAGCACCGTCATGATCTCCATCATCACCGGCTTGACACCTTGATCTCCATCGTAGCGTCGTGGTCGTCTCGCCAACTATTTCTTCTACAACTATCGCTAACGCATAGTGATAAGGTAAATCAATTACATGGTGTTTGCATTTCATACAATAAAGCGACAACCATAAGGCTCCTGCCAGTTGCCGATAACTTTTACAAAACATGATCATCACATACAATAACGTATATCACATCATATCTGAAGGAAATATGCCCTAGAGGCAATAATAAAGTTGTTATTTATATTTCCTTATATCATGATAAATGTTTATTATTCATGCTAGAATTGTATTAACCGGAAACTTAGTACATGTGTGAATACATAGACAAAAACAGTGTCCCTAGTATGCCTCTACTTGACTAGCTCGTTAATCAAAGATGGTTAAGTTTCCTAGCCATGGACATGTGTTGTCATTTGATGAACGGGATCACATCATTAGAGAATGATGTGATGGACAAGACTGCTACCTCTTGAGCACTGCGTTGGTTTTCCGTTGAAGAAGAAAGGGTGATGCAGTAAAGTAGCATAAGTATTTCCCTCAGTTTTTGAGAACCAAGGTATCAATCCAGTAGGAGATCATGCTCGAGTCCCACGCACCTACACAAACAAATAAGAACATCGCAACCAACGCGATAAAGGGGTAGTCAATCCCTTCACGGTCACTTACGAGAGTGAGATCTGATAGATATGATAAGATAATATTTTTGATATTTTTATGATAAAGAGAAATAAAGATGCAAAGTAAAATAAACGGCAATAAAAATAGCTAAGTGTTGGAAGATTAATATGATGGAAGATAGACCCGGGGGGCATAGGTTTCACTAGTGGCTTCTCTCAAGAGCATAAGTTTTATGGTGGGTAAACGAATTACTGTTGAG
>NC_057808.1:47397037-47399203 GCF_018294505.1 Triticum aestivum
AACCTAGCGGTTAATTTGTCAAGCACAAAACCTACAACAACTAGGCTCACCTATGTGCACCAACAACTTATGCTAAGCAAGAAAAACTACTTAGGTGATAGCAAGATAAATGACAAGAAACAATATGGCTATCACAAAGTAAAGTGCATAAGTAAAGGGCTCGGGTAAGAGATAACCGAGGCACGTGGAGACGGCGATGTATCCCGAAGTTCACACCCTTGCAGATACTAATCTCCATTTGGAGCGGTGTGGAGGCACAATGCTCCCCAAGAAGCCACTAGGGCCACCGTAATCTCCTCACGCCCTCGCACAATGCAAGATGCCGTGATTCCACTAAGGGACCCTTGAGGGCGGTCACCGAACCCGTACAAATGGCAACCCTTGGGGGCGGTCGCCGAACCCGTACACTTTGGCAACCCTTGGGGGCGGTCACCGGTACTCGTAAAATTGCTCGGGGCGATCTCCACAACCTAAATGGAGACCCTGACGCTTGCCCGGAGCTTTACAACACAATGATTGAGCTCCGAACACCACCAACCGTCTAGGGCGCCCAAGAACCCAAGAGGAACAAGCTCAAGGGTACCAAGCACCCAAGAGTAATAAGCTTCTCAACTTGTAACTTCCACGTATCACTATGGAGAACTCAAACCGATGCACCAAATGCAATGGCAAGGGCACACGGAGTGCCCAAGTCCTTCTCTCTCAAATCCCACGGAAGCAACTAATGCTAGGGAGGAAAATGAGAGGAAGAACAGGAAGGAGAACACCAAGAAATCCAAGATCTAGATCCAAGGGATTCCCCTCACATAGAGGAGAAAGTGATTGGTGGAAATGTGGATCTAGATCTCCTCTCTCTTTTCCCTCAAAAACTAGCAAGAATCCATGGAGAGATTGAGAGTTAGCAAGCTCGAAGAAGGTCAACAATGGGGGAAGAACACGAGCTCAAAGGATAAGGTTCATTGGGGAAGAAGACCCCCTTTTATAGGTGGGGAAAAATCCAACCGTTATGCTCACAGCCCGCACAGAGCGGTACTACCGCTCGTCCTCACGGTACTACCGCTAGGGGTAGCGGTACTACCGCTAAGGGTAGCGCTACTACTGCTTGCAAGCGGTACTAAAAAAATACATCCGTGCCTACCACCGTTGGACTTGTGATGAGTTTTTGGTCCGGAGCGGAAGTAGCTGTCACGACCGGTTTTCCAATAAAACATTTATTGAGAAACCGATACCTTTAACGGACCAGTAGAGAATAATCCTTCTTACTGGTAGACAATTTCTTGATTACAGAAATATCCAGGAGTACTAAATATAATACAAGGTTGAGCGGAGGCTGCTCAACAATTTATTACAAGCACACCGATATTATACATAAAGGCGGATATGACACAGGGGTATGGTGGCATAACTACTGACTCATAATAAAAGTGGTGGTGGATATGTCACAGTGAAGTGGGTGACAGGACTCCTAAATCTTACAGTACATCGAGCGTCGGGGTGAGGCTCGAGGACTTTTATTTGGGTGGCGGAAGCGTATATAACACAAGTGACCAAATCCAGGATCGCACGGGACTGACTGGGACTCCTCTAGGCGTCGGACTCGCTATCAAACTCATCATCCATGAGATCGCCTTCATCAACATCTGGCCAAATCAACAAGCCAGGTGAGTACTATGAAAGTACTCGCAAGACAGTATGGACATAAGATATAACAAATGGAAGCATGATGCACATGAGCAGATTAATAATGCACACTCCGATAATAAACTTGCACTGCATGGGAAATAGAAAAGGAAGTCGGGCGGTAGTCCTCCCGAAATCCCAATGTAATACTGAAGGCCAATCGAGTGTCTGAAATGACTCCTCGAAAGGGGTATAAAAATAATTTGATAATGCCGCAGTCGGGCGTCAGGGCGACACCACATAAAGGGCTTATAAAGGAATATAAATGACAGTGCGTGCCACAGTCGGACGTCTGAGCGACATCACGAAAATGGCTTATATCAAAAGTAAATAACAAGAGTGCCACAGTCGGACGTCTGAGCGACATCACATAAAGGGCTTATATCAAAAGTAAATAACAAGAGTGCCACAGTCGGACGTCTGAGCGACATCACATAAAGGGATTATATCAAAAGTAAATAACAAGAGTGCCACAGTCGGACGTCT
>NC_057808.1:47399213-47409728 GCF_018294505.1 Triticum aestivum
CGGACGTCTGAGCGACATCACATAAAGGGCTTATATCAAAGTAAATAACAAGAGTGCCACAGTCGGACGTCTGAGCGACATCACATAAAGGGCTTATATTTCATAACTCGATATTCCAGTAGCTCGTGAATTTAAATCATTTCAAGGAAATACTCAGGTACGAAATAATAAATGGTTAGTCCATCCACAGGAATAACATTCAACCGGGTTTACCACTTAAGCTTGATCACCGGGGATTTCCACAGAGACTGACACAGGGACTGACGCTGAGACTGATATGGATACTGTTTGGATACATTGACCCAGGTCCTTGACCATGGACACGATGACTCGGAAGGTTTTGACTCTGCAGAGTTTGTACTCTTAACCACAGCCAACGGATTTCAGTAGTCACAAGGGACTAGTTCCTTTTACGGTATTTTAGGAGAAACACATCTAACCAGTACACACCCATTCCACATTCTGATGCCAGGAATCACCCTAGGCAACGTTCAAGAAAAACCTTGAGACGGGGAGGCTACAACCTCGCGTAGCATGGGATCAAATTTATATCGCGCGCTCTAAGGGGTGCCCCCCTCTCGGTCCCAACCGGAAACACCCATGCCCCCTGACCGGATGACTGGCTTTAATCCAGGGCCATGAAACCCTCATCCCGGCCCCTCTATTTGGTGTGTACAAGGAAAGAGGTTTGCAACTTACTAAACCGTATTCTTTGCAGAAAACATGTGGCAGCACGAAAAGGGAACGAACGGTAACGTGGCTTAGTCCACGTTAACGTCGGAGTTTGATGGTTGTCATAAGACTGGCATGCTACAACAATACCATCTTACTACCTCTCATGTCACCACATGATCAGGTCATTTCCATCAAAAGATCACATCAAACTTCGAAGCACACGGGTAGTTGCCTTGCATGCAACGTGACACTCACCGATGCCCATATGCCATGCACAAACTACTCAAGCAAACATGCAAAACACTCATCATATCAAAAGTTCAAACATGCTTGCCTGGTTCGGAGAAGTCGGAGTCTAGCTCGGCGAAGTTCGCGGCTCCGTCACCTCCTCCGGAATCTACGGTATAAAGAAACCGTATACTAACGTGAATACCGTTGCATGCATAAAAATTATTCCAAATTTTTTCCAAATAAATACTATAAAAAACTAGACAAAAATATAAGACTGACAAAAAAAGAATCAATCAAAAAGCATCTTCTGTTAAAAAGATATAATGGTTTTAGTCCAAGGACTAATCTGTGATGAAACAGAAAAGATCCAGGGGCTTGTTTGAAAAAGCAGAAAATGCTTCGGTACGAAATACGCCAGCCCAGAGAGAAAACACACTTTGCCCGAAGACGCCTTCAAAAAACGGTTCAAAGGAAAAGAAAGAGAGGCTGACGGGGGGGGGGGGTCCCACCCGTCAGGTTCAAACGGGGCTCGCCGGCGCCCGAAGGCTGCGGTGGTCGCCGGCGTTGATCCACGGCGAGGTGGGGTGATCGGAGGGTACCTACGGGTTCAGGGTGTCTTTCCGCGTCGGTGGGTGGTGCACTTGACCGTCGGTGAGCACCACGTCGACGGCGACCTTATCTCCGGCGGACGGTGGTTCGAGCGAGGGTGGAACTCTCCGGTGAGTGCTGCAAACTCCAAATTGGTGCGCGGGTTAGAGAGGTGGATGCACTAGGATGCTACTGGCATGAGTTGAGAGGCAGGGGTGCACGCACGGGAGCGAATCGCGCCGGATCCCGAAGCGGGTCGAGACGGCCAGAGTTGGGGAAGAAGACTTCCTTGAGGTCCTCCCGGTGGCTTGGCGTGGTACTTGTGGGGTGTAGGGATGGTGCGTGTTCGAGTTCGAGCTCGGGACCTCCTTTTATAGGCGATCCGAGGAGGTGGCCGTGAACGGGAGAACGCCGGCGAGCAATTACGGCGAGGCAGAGGTCGGGCAGGAGGTTTAGGTGGTTGAGCATCATCGTGGTGTTGCACTGGCACCGTTCCCCCGCTAAAACCTCGGTCGGGTTGGGGTAATGCACCGGCCCTCGACGGAATGGCCGTACGGGCACGACGGAGGCAGGGAGCGCGCTCCGCGCCTTCTAGTTCACGACGACGGCTCTGCAGCGTGCACAGAGGAGGGGACGGCCACGCGGTGGTCTCTGGTGGCTTGGGCGGTGCTGGACGGCGTCGTCCCACGCTGCGCCTCTCTGGCAGCCGCAGCGGGCGCTGCTGCCGCCGCGCGTGGGGCGACGCACCTCGGCCAGCTCGCCGCCGACGTCCGCAAGCGTCCAGGCGATCGTGCGGCGCGGGGATAAGAATGGAGGAACAGGGAGCAAGGCGCCACCGTGGCTACTGGCAAGATCGAGATGGTGTTATGAAGAAAACAACAGCGGCTACTGAACCTGTATCTCTGAACCTCTGAACTTCTACAGTAACAGTGCCCTCCAGGTGTTTGACGATATGATTTGGGCACGAGGAAAATTTTGCTGGAGCTGGGACTTGGTGAGGTGACCTCTTGATGCATCCAGGGGCTGCCTGAATTTTCTCAGATTTTTAGGAGAAGAAAACAAATGAATTTCACCAAATTTTGCAAATATGGCCCAAACTTGCAGCAAGCACATTTTGAAAATTTTGAACTGGAGACCAGTGGATCTTCCTGGATCTTGGTTGAGGGTTCTAAGGACTAGCCAGGGAAATTTGTTTGGAGGCAAAACTCAAAGGTGAACTAGTGGTTCCTTTGTAAATCTCCAAGGCCAAGAATAGGAGGCAGAATAGATTTTTGATTAGAAATAAAAGGAGATAAAATCATGGGGAAGTCAAACTTGCTGGATTTGAAGTTTTATCATGACACAAAGTGGGGAGGTGGCTTTTGGGAGGAGGAATTCCACTTAGGTCATGGCAAGAGGAAATTTTGAAAGGGAAAGGATCACTCCAAATGCCATAAGGCTATTTTATAGAAGAAAAGATTTTCAAAAACTTTTCCAACGAAAACATTTGTGTTGAGTCAATCACAAGATGAAAAACCTCCAAGACCAAAGATCAAGTCTTGGATGAACCCAAACAAAAATACTTGTCATAAAGGAAATTTTTTGAGAAGGAGAGTTCTTTAGAAGAAAAATTTAAATGATCTCCTTCAAATCAAATAAAGAATTTGATAAAACAAAAAAAAAATTTGGGTGTCTCAACACCTACCCCCTTAGGAAAAATCTCGTCCCCGAGATTTCAGCTGATCCTCAAATAGATGTGGGTACTCTTCCTGAAGAAAATCCTCTCTTTCCCATGTTGCCTCATCCTCGGTGTGATTGCTCCACTGAACCTTGGAATTTTTTATTGTTTTCTGACGGGTCCTCCTTTCAGACTCTTCCAATATTTTTACTGGTCGCTCTCTGTAGGTGAGGTCTGGTTGCACGTCAATGCTCTCATGAGATACATGCTTTTCCGGGTTGCTCACACATTTCCTCAACTGTGAGACGTGGAACACGTCATGGACGTCTGACAGCTCTTTGGGTAGGTCTAGCTGGTAGGCTACTGTGCCTCTTCGTGCAACTACACAGAAGGGTCCAATAAATCTTGGGGCTAGCTTCCCTTTAATTTTGAACCGTTGCAGGCCCCTCATAGGAGACTCTCATAGGTATACATATTCACCGGGTTCAAAGCTGACCTCACGATGTTTTCGATCGTAATAGCTCTTTTGTCGGCTTTGAGCTGTCTTGAGTCGGTCCCGGATTTGTTTAACTTTCTCCTCGGCTTCCTTGAGCATGCCTGGGCCGAAGATACGACTGTCACCTGTTTCTGACCAATTGAATGGGGTATTACATCTTCGTCCGTACAATGCTTCAAAAGGTGCCATTTGTAGGCTGGCTTGGTAACTGTTGTTGTATGCGAACTCGGCATATGGCAAGCTTTCCTCCCAACTGGTTCCATAGGTGAGAACACAGGCTCTCAGCATGTCTTCTAGGATTTGGTTCACGCGTTCAGTTTGTCCATCAGTCTGGGGGTGGTACGCTGTACTGAATGCTAGTTGAGTGCCCAGAGCTTGTTGTAAGTGATCCCAAAATTTAGAGACAAATTGGGTGCCCCGGTCGGATATTATAGTCTTTGGGACTCCATGCAGACAAACTATACGTGAGAGATAAAGCTTAGCAAGCTTCTGAGTGGAGTAGGTCGTCTTCACGGGAATGAAGTGTGCTACCTTGGTTAGCCTATCTGTGATGACCCATATGGCATCATTTCTGCGTTGTGATCGAGGTAGTCCGACGATAAAATCCATCCCAATTTCGTCCCATTTCCACTCAGGTATCCTGTTTGGCTGTAGTAGCCCTGCTGGTTTTTGGTGCTCGGCTTTAATGTGCTGACATGAATCACAACCTGCAATGAATGTGGCTATATCCCTTTTCATACTGTGCCACCAAAATCTTTCCTGAATGTCTTTGTACATTTTGGTTCCTCCAGGGTGGATTGAATATGGGGCGGTGTGGCTTTCGGTTAGGATTTGCTGTTTGAGGTCCTCAATGTTTGGTACGCAAAGTCTGTCCCCGTACCAAAATACTCCCTCATTGTCTACGACGAACTCTGAAACCTTGCCAAGGCTCGCTTTTCTCTTTATACCCTCGATGCTGGGATGTCCATGCTGAGCCTTCTTAATTTGTTCCATTAGGGTGGGCTGTATCTCCAGATTTGATACATCGCCCTCAGCGACTATCACCATGTTGAGTTTGGCGAATTCCTACTGAATTTCAGGCCTCAAGTTCTGTAGACTGTCGTTGCCCGAGCTGGGGTTCGGACTAAGAGCGTCTGCCACTACATTTGCTTTCCCTAGATGGTAGTGAATGCCGACATCATAGTCCTTGACTAATTCCAACCAGCGTCGCTGTCGTAAATTGAGCTCTGGTTGCGTGAAAATATATTTAAGGCTTTTATGATCCATATATATTTCACAACGATTTCCCAGCAAAAAGTGCCTCCACTCTTTGAGTGCATGGATGACTGGTGCTAGCTCCAAATCATGAGTAGGATAATTTTCTTCATGCTTCCGTAGTTGCCTGGAAGCATATGCGACCACTTTGCCATCCTGCATCAATACGCACCCGAGGCCCTTCCGGGATGCGTCGCAATACACTTCAAAACTTTTGTGTATGTCCGGCACAACCAAAACTGGTGCTGTTGTTAATTTCCTTTGGAGTTCTTGGAAGCTTTTCTCGCACGCTTCAGTCCATACAAATTTCTTATCCTTCTTGAGTAACTGTGTCATTGGTTTTGCTACGGTGGAGAATCCTTCAATAAACCTTCGGTAATATCCAGCCATTCCTAGGAAACTTCATACATCTGCTACGTTGGCTGGTGGTTTCCAGCCAAGAACGGCTTTGACTTTTTCTGGGTCTACGGCCACGCCCTCTTGGGTCAGTACATGGCCTAGAAAACCAACTTGTCTTAGCCAAAATTCACATTTGCTAAATTTGGCGTATAATTTATGTTTCCTTAATTCTCCCAGTACAATTCTGAGATGTTCAGCATGTTCTTCCGGTGTCTTTGAGTATACCAGAATATCATCAATGAACACCACTACAAATTTGTCCATAAATTTCATAAACACTTTGTTCATGAGGTGGACGAAATATGCGGGGGCGTTCGTCAGTCCAAACGGCATTACTGTGAACTCATATAATCCGTATCTGGAGGTGAAGGCTGTCTTAGGGATATCTTCTGTCCGTACCTTTAATTGATGATATCCCGATCTTAAATCAATTTTTGAGAACACCTTGGCTTGTGCGAGCTGGTCAAATAAATCATTTATCCGTGGCATCGGATTTTTTTGATGGTGACCATGTTGAGAGCTCGATAGTCTATACACAATCTCAGTGTCCCATCCCTTTTCTTGGCAAATAATACTGGTGAACCCCAAGGTGAGGAGCTGGCTCGTATAAATCCTTTGTCCAGTAATTCCTTTATATGCTTCTTTAATTCTACCAACTCGGAGGGTGCCATTCTATAAGGTTTCTTGTAAATGGGGGTGGTGCCAGGTGCTAGTTCAATGCTGAACTCTATTTCCCGGTCTGGTGGCATGCCTGGTAGTTCTTCGGGAAATACATCAGGAAACTCACACACCACTGGGACTTTTCTCAATTCTGAAATGTCCACCTTGTTCAACTTTGGTTGCCGTGACCGTGGTCTCTCTTGAGCTGCAACCTTTATGGTCTTGCCGTGATGATGAGTAAGAATCACAGTCCGATTGAAACAGTCGATAAATCCCTTGTTGGTGGTTAACCAGTCCATTCCTAGGATAACATCCAGTCCTTTATTTTCCAACACGATGAGATTCGCCTGAAACTTTAGTCTTTCAAACTCAATAGTCACACCTTGGCAGTAACTCTGAGTGATCTGCTTATTCCCGGGGGACTTGATGATCATGGACTTTTCCAAAGGAAGTATCGGAAAACCATGTTGCAAAACAAAACTCTTCGAAATGAACGAGTGAGAAGCTCCATAATCAAACAAAACCGTGGCAGGTATTGTGTTGACAGGGAACGTACCGAGTATGATGTCTGGGGCATTCTGAGCTTCTTCCTTGGTCACATGGTTCAGGTGACCCTTCTTGTGATTGTTGTTGGGGTTGAAGTTGTTACGCCTGGGGGCTGGATTATTTCCACCATTGTTCGACTTGGGGGCCGAGTTCCTCGGCTTTGGGCACTGTTTGGCATAGTGCCCTTCCTCTCCACAAGCATAGCAAGTGACACCTGGGCGGTACGTAAAGTCCTTGTCCCTTGAATGGAAATGTTTGGTTGGCCTTAGAGCAGTGGTCATGGATTTTCTCGCTTCATTCCTCTGAATATCAGTCTTGCTCCGGTTGTTGCGAGCATGGGTCGTTTTGTCCCTTTTCCGCTTGCGAATATCCTCCAGGCTGCGGCGCTCATTCTCCAATGTAATAGCCTTGTCAACCAGTGTTTTGAAGTCTGGAAAGGTGTGTACGACCAGTTGGCATTTTAGTGCTGGCGCCAGGCCGTCCAAATTTTTTTCCATCTTTTTATTCTCAGTCATATGCTCATCGTAGGCATAACGAGATAGTTGAGTAAACTGACTGTTGTACTCAGTCACTGTCATACCTCTCTGCTTGAGGTCATCAAACTCCCTTTTCTTGATCTTTATAATGCTCCTGGGGATGTGCGCCCCACGAAAACCTTCCTTAAACTCTTCCCAGGTGATGTTATGTTCATTGGGGTGCATGTGTAGAAAATTTTCCCACCATGCTGCAGCTGCTCCAGTGAGGTAGTGAGGTGCATACAACACCTTCTCATGATCCGAACATTGTGCAATAATCAACTTCCTTTCGATGTCTCGAAGCCAATCATCGGCCTCAAGCGGCCTATCAGTGTGAGCGAACGTTGGAGGACGTGTCTTTTGTAGTTCAGACAACTTGGAATGCGGTTGGTATGGTTCACGGTGATTTCCCATATTGATAACGTGATTCATCATTTCCTGATGCTGCTGCTGGCTTTGTTCGAAAAGGCGGCATACCTGAGAAAATGCTACCTCGCTGTCCTGCTGACTAGACTGTCCCTGTGTGAAGTTGTTGCTTGTCTGGGTTCCATAAACTTGTTCCGGTGGGTTTGGCATGGAACGAGTCCAGGGACGAGGCATTTTCCACTCTGGGGTATTTTTTTGCAAAACTCATGAGAAGAACTGTGTGGCACAAGGAAAATTTTGCAAAGGCGAGAATTTAAAAGACCTCAAGATTTTTCAAGAAAAATACTTGATTGCGCATGGAGAAGGACTGCTCAGTACATATCTTACACGCGAGTCGTAATTATACAATACATCACTCAGGATGCGCGTACACATTCTTGACATGTTATTTAGGCTAGTGCACTTCTCCGAGTTCCTACATGATGCGCAAACAAACTACTTCTCACCAAACCTATGTACATATAAACATATCATACAAGCGGGTACATCGCACGGTCGCTAGGCGCACTCAGTCGGAGATGGTGAAAACTTCCTTCGGTCTGCCGAGGGTAAGACCCAGAGGTGCAGGAGACTCAACCTCCTCCTCCTCCCTAATCGGCTCCAGGCGCGTAGCACTGCGTTGAGGAGTTGGTGCGGGAGCGACAGGCGGTGCAGCTCTACTTGGAGTAGGAGCAATGACTTGGTCGAACTCCTCAGTGGTAGGCAGACGGCGAGCGGTGGCTAAAATGGCAGGTGTATAGGATGCTGAGGACGAGACGAAAGTCAGTGGCGGTGCCATGTGGAGAAGCTCCCTCCTGTTGGCAGAACAGCCCTGAACTGAGTCCATACGGGCAGCCACAAGGTCGTCCACGAGGTTGTCGAAAGCTGCCTCCAGAGCTTTGAGATACTCAACCAGCATCTCGATAGCTTCATCTCTCTCTCCCCTATGGCAGGCGAATGCATAGTGACAAGTATATGGCACATGGCATGGGAGGTAGCGGTAGAGACGAGTCTTTGTCGTAGGAAGAACATCCCAAAGATGAGCTATCGCCTCACGGGCGGCCATCTGCATGGCATGCCTCTCCGTAGGCATGGCCCTTCCCACAAAACGGAAGTGGCGAGACGCAGAACGTCCTCCCTTGAATTGCACCACGGCCTGGTGCATAGACACGTCGTCGCTAAGCTTGTGCTGGTAAAGTGTGAACTCTGGACGAGTCGACGGCCCGATCGTGAGCTTGGTGATGGAAACGAGAAGCTTGACAAACCCCTCTGGCACATTGGTGAACACCCGTGACTCGCAGTCGTTGCCAGCCATCTGCAAAAGTAGGCAAAAATTCTGAGTAGCCAAATCATAAATTTATGATGACCAACATAAAATAGCTACATTTGCAAAATACTGAAAAAGCACTAAAAACGCTAATAACCGATTAGCGATCGCACCTAGTGGCTTCCTATAGTCAGCCTAGCTCTGATACCAAGTTTGTCACGACCGGTTTTCCAATAAAACATTTATTGAGAAACCGATCCCTTTAACGGACCAGTAGAGAAGAATCCTTCTTACTGGTAGACAATTTCTTGATTACAGAAATATCCAGGAGTACTAAATATAATACAAGGTTGAGCGGAGGCTGCTCAACAATTTATTACAAGCACGCCGATATTATACATAAAGGCGGATATGACACAGGGGTATGGTGGCATAATTACTGACTCGTAATAAAAGTGGTGGTGGATATGTCACAGTGAAGTGGGTGACAGGACTCCTAAATCTTACAGTACATCGAGCGTCGGGGTGAGGCTCGAGGACTTTTATTTGGGTGGCGGAAGCGTATATAACACAAGTGACCAAATCCAGGATCGCACGGGACTGACTGGGACTCCTCTAGGCGTCGGACTCGCTATCAAACTCATCATCCATGAGATCGCCTTCGTCAACATCTGGCCAAATCAACAAGCCAGGTGAGTACTATGAAAGTACTTGCAAGACAGTATGGACATAAGATATAACAAATGCAAGCATGATGCACATGAGCAGATTAATAATGCACACTCCGATAATAAACTTGCACTGCATGGGAAATAGAAAAGGAAGTCGGGCGGTAGTCCTCCCGAAATCCCAATGTAATACTGAAGGCCAATCGAGTGTCTGAAATGACTCCTCGAATGGGGTATAAAAATAAATTGACAATGCCGCAGTCGGGCGTCAGGGCGACACCACATAAAGGGCTTATAAAGGAATATAAATGACAGTGCGTGCCACAGTCGGACGTCTGAGCGACATCACGAAAAGGGCTTATATCAAAAGTAAATAACAAGAGTGCCACAGTCGGACGTCTGAGCGACATCACATAAAGGGCTTATATCAAAAGTAAATAACAAGAGTGCCACAGTCGGACGTCTGAGCGACATCACATAAAGGGCTTATATCAAAAGAAAATAACAAGAGTGCCACAGTCGGACGTCTGAGCGACATCACATAAAGGGCTTATATCAAAAGTAAATAACAAGAGTGCCACAGTCGGACGTCTGAGCGACATCACATAAAGGGCTTATATTTCATAACTTAATATTTCAGTAGCTCATGAATAGAAATCATTGCAAGGGAATATTCAGGTACGAGATAAAATAAAGGTTAGTCCATCCACAGGAATAACAATGCTACCGGGTTTACCACTCAAGCTTGTTCACCGGGGATTTACCACGAGGATTGACGTAGATATGGATATACCGGCCATGGTCCTTGACCATGGACACGATGACTCGGAAGGATTTGACTCTGCAGAGTTTGTACTATTTAACCACAGCCAACGGATTTCAGTAGTCACAAGGGACTAGTTCCGTTTACGGTGTTTTAGGAGAAACACATCTAACCAGTACACACCCATTCAACATTCCGATGCCAGGAATCACCCTCGGCAACGTTCAAGAAAAACTTTGAGACGGGGAGGCTACAACCTCGTGTAGCATGGGATCAAATTTATATCGCGCGCTCTAAGGGGTGCCCCCCCTCTCGGTCCCAACCGGAAACACCCATGCCCCCTGACCGGATGACTGGCTTTAATCCAGGGCCATGGAACCCTCATCCCGGC
>NC_057808.1:47409738-47411191 GCF_018294505.1 Triticum aestivum
CACAGTCGGACGTCTGAGCGACATCACATAAAGGGCTTATATCAAAAGTAAATAACAAGAGTGCCACAGTCGGACGTCTGAGCGACATCACATAAAGGGCTTATATCAAAGTAAATAACAAGAGTGCCATAGTCGGACGTCTGAGCGACATCACATAAAGGGCTTATATTTCATAACTCGATATTCCAGTAGCTCGTGAATTTAAATCATTTCAAGGAAATACTCAGGGACGAAATAATAAAATGGTTAGTCCATCCACAGGAATAACATTCAACCGGGTTTACCACTCAAGCTTGATCACCGGGGATTTCCACGGAGACTGACACAGGGACTGACGCTGAGACTGATATGGATACTGTTTGGATACATTGACTCAGGTCCTTGACCATGGACACGATGACTCGGAAGGTTTTGACTCTGCAGAGTTTGTACTCTTAACCACAGCCAACGGATTTCAGTAGTCACAAGGGACTAGTTCCATTTATGGTATTTTAGGAGAAACACATCTAACCAGTACACACCCATTCCACATTCCGATGCCAGGAATCACCCTAGGCAACATTCAAGAAAAACCTTGAGACGGGGAGGCTACAACCTCGCGTAGCATGGGATCAAATTTATATCGCGCGCTCTAAGGGGTGCCCCCCTCTCGGTCCCAACCGGAAACACCCATGCCCCCTGACCGGATGGCTGGCTTTAATCCAGGGCCATGGAACCCTCATCCCGGCCCCTCTATTTGGTGTGTACAAGGAAAGAGGTTTGCAACTTACTAAACCGTATTCTTTGCAGAAAACATGTGGCAGCACGAAAAGGGAACGAACGGTAACGTGGCTTAGTCCACGTTAACGTTGGAGTTTGACGGTTGTCATAAGACTGGCATGCTACAACAATACCATCTTACTACCTCTCATGTCACCACATGATCAGGTCATTTCCATCAAAAGATCACATCAAACTTCGAAGCACACGGGTAGTTGCCTTGCATGCAACGTGACACTCACCGATGCCCATATGCCATGCACAAACTACTCAAGCAAACATGCAAAACACTCATCATATCAAAATTTCAAACATGCTTGCCTGGTTCGGAGAAGTCGGAGTCTAGCTCGGCGAAGTTCGAGGCTCCGTCACCTCCTCCGGAATCTACGGTATAAAGAAACCGTATACTAACGTGAATACCGTTGCATGCATAAAAATTATTCCAAATTTTTTCCAAATAAATACTATAAAAAACTAGACAAAAATATAAGACTGACAAAAAAGAATCAATCAAAAAGCATCTTCTGTTAAAAAGATATAATGGTTTTAGTACAAGGACTAATCTGTGATGAAACAGAAAAGATCCAGGGGCTTGTTTGAAAAAGCAGAAAACGCTTCGGTACGAAATACGCCAGCCTAGAGAGAAAACACACTTTGCCCGAAGGCGCCTTCAGAAAACGGTTCGAAGGAAAAG
>NC_057808.1:47711455-47847850 GCF_018294505.1 Triticum aestivum
TGGCCGGACACACTTTTCTGGGTCATGCCCGGCCACGGAAGATCAACACGTCGTAGCCCCACCTAGGCACAACAGAGGGGTCAGCACGCCGGTCTAAATCCTATGGCGCAGGAGTCTGGGCCCATCGCCCATTGCACACCTGCACGTTGCGAGGGAGACCGGAAGCAGAACTAGCCCCCTTAATACAGGAGCAGGCTTACGTTCCAATCCGGCGCGCGCCGCTCAGTCGCTGACGTCACGAAGGCTTCGGCTGATACCACGACGTCGAGTGCCCATATCTTTCCCACGTAGTTGGTTAGTGCGTATAGACCAAACGGCCAGACTCAGATCAAATACCAAGATCTCGTTAAGCGTGTTATTATAAAGTAACCGCGAACGCCGACCAGGGCCAGGCCCACCTCTCGCCTAGGTGGTCTCAACCTGCCCTGTCGCTCCGCCACAAAGTAACAGTTGGGGGCCGTCGGGAACCCAGGCCCACCTCTACCGGGATGGAGCCACCTGCCCCTTCAGCCCCCATCTCCGAACAGTATCATAAGTAATGTAACAGTATAAAGTATATAACATATGCCCGTGATCACCTCCCGAAGTGATCACGGCCCAGTAGTATAGCATGGCAGACGGACAAGAGTGTAGGGCCACTGATGGAACACTAGCATCCTATACTAAGCAGTAGGATAGCAGGTAAGGGTAACAACTGTAGCAACAATGACAGGCTATGCATCAGGATAGGATTAACCGAAAGCAGTAACATGCTACACTACTCTAATGCAAACAGTAGACAGAAGGAATAGGCGATATCTAGTGAACAAGGGGGGCTTGCCTGGTTGCTCTGGCAAGGAGAGGTCGTCAACACCGTAGTCGAACTGGGGGTCGCCGGCAGTCTCGGGGTCTACCGGAAAGAAGTAACGGAGGGGAACATAATAAATAACAGAGCAATCAAAGCATCACAAAAGCATAACATGGCAAACGCGGTGCTAGATGTGCCCTAACGCGGTAGTAGGTGATACTGACGAAAGGGGGAAACATCCGGGAAAATATCCCGAGTGTTTGGCATTTTCTAACGGATGGACCGGAGGGGGAAAGTTGCGTGTTTGCTATGCTAGGGATGTGTGGCGGACGAACGGGCTGCGTATCCGGATTCGTCTCGTCGTTCTGAGCAACTTTCATGTACAAAGTTTTTCCATCCGAGCTACGGTTTATTTGATATTAATTTTAAAAGATTTATTCAATTTTTGGAGTTAATAAATTAATTTAATTAGAAAACTAATTAATGCATCAACATGATGTCAGCATGACGTCAGCAGTCAACATTGACCGTTGACCTGACAGGTGGGTCCCATGTGTCAAAGACTGTTTAGCTAATTAATAGCAGTTAGTATTTATTAGTAGGTTAAGTAGGCTTAATTAGTGAACTAACAGAACTAATTAAGTTAATTACTTACTTAATTAATTAATTAATTAATTCTGCTATTATTATTATTTTTGTTTTTACATAACGTTCTGCGGGTGGGCCCTGGCTGTCATTGGCCAGGGCCATAGCGGGGCGGGCTAACGGGCACCACCCGAACGGGCGCATGCCCGAGAGGCACTGGGCACGCACGGCGCACGCCGGCGCCAGCGGCCAGGGCCATGGGAGGCGGTGGAGGGGTGGGGCCGCGACAGGCAGTGGGGGCGGGCGAAGGCACATGAACGACTGCGGGGGCGCGCCGCGCTCGGCAGAGCGAGTAGCAGGCGACGGCGACGAGGCCATGAGCGGGCGCACGAGCAGCGCGCGGCCTGCGAGGCACGGGGCGGTCGGGGCAAGGCCAGTGGCTGGGAAGCGGCGACCGGAGCGGGTTGGCGCGGGGAAGGAAGAAGGGAGTGGAGGCCGGAGGTGGCCTCACCTGCGTTGGAGAGAAGCGGGGCGGCGAGGCTCGGGGGCGACCGTTGTGGAGGAGGATGGGGACGAGGCGTCGTCGCGGCGTCAGGGAGCAGGGCAGTCCGGCGGGGAGGAGGACGGGGACGCGGCGACGGCGGGGCAGCGTCAGGCGGCTTCGGGTGCTCGTGCGGCGGCGATGTCGGGTCGCGCGGTGGTCGAGGCGGTGAAGAAGCTGCGGGGCGGAGGCGGCAGCCCTCGGGCGCGGGCGTGCTCGCTGGAGCTGTGGCGGAGTCGATCGGGACAGCAAGGCACTGGCGAGGAAGGGCGTCGCCGCGGCAGTGGGGGCGGAGGGGGGCGCAGCGCCCCGATCCAGATCGGGTCGAGGCGGGAGACGAGGGAGCGAGGGAAGTGGGGGAACATGGGGCGTGGATAAGTTAGGGTTAGGACTCAGGGGCGTGGGGGGAGTTATGGCAGACCAGGTGGGCCGGCCTGGCTGGCGTGGTCGCTAGGCCACGGCCCAGCTAGGGGGGGCTTTTGTTTTGAACAGTTTTCTTTTTGTTTTGCTTTTACCTTTTTATTTATTTTTCTTTTTACTGTTTTATTTTTAGTCCCATCTTATACATGCTTTATAAAAATATAAAAGTTGTAACAAAATCAGTATTACTAATTATACCTCTGATACTAAAGTTTAAACCCCCTAGATAAAATATTTTAACATTTTATAATTAACAAAAGGCATTTATTAAATTGGTTATGTCGTTGTTTCATTCCCATTTGAGCATTTAAACATTTTATAAAAGTGTGGTTTCTACACCATAATTACCTATGCATTATTTGGATCACTACGAACATTTTAGTTTTAACTTTTGAAAACTTTTATTGTTGACATTAATTTGAATTTGAATTTTGAAACGGTTTCGAATCATCGTGAGGTTAACAACAGTGACCGTGGTGACGTGGCATCATTAGCGTGGGATTACTGTAGCTTAATTATCCGGGCGCCACAATGTGTGGGTTCAATCCTCTTTTTGGAGCTCCTTATTAATGAGATTGGTTGAATAGAAGGCTCCTCCTCATTACCTGATTCATCATAAGAAATAATAGGAGAATATTGGGAAGTCTCTTCCCTTTCGTTAGTATTCTCTTCATCTTCTATTTGTTTTGTTTTCTTTATGTAATTGGCAATATAAGGATTTTCAATGCAATTCACCGCACAATACATATAAATTTCTTCTAGATCAATATCGAGGAATTTCTCAAGGTTATATTCTGGAATATGCTTAGTTGTTCGTTTCATTTCTTCATAACCCAAAAGCAAACTAAGTTCATTATGATGTGCAAGGGAAATCAAATCATCACAATTTTTTGACACGATACGATCATGAAACAATTTGCATTTGATATTTAAATGACCATGTTCATTGCAAAGTTCACAAGTATGGTGAAGAAATTTTAAATTTTCAGCACAAACATCTAGCCTTTCTTGCAACCATTTAGTTTCCAAATACTTATGCCTCTTGCAAAATCTATTTTCCCTAATTGGTGTGTACTTGCAAACTCTATGCACTCCACAAAAGTTGACATGCTTATAAGAGACATTTTCATCATGACAACATTGCAATCATGCTCATCATTCAAAGATTTAGTGCCAAACATTTTATAGACTTCTTCTTCTAGCATTTGAGCACAATTTTCCTTTCCATCATTATCACGAAAGATATTAAAAAGATGAAGCGTATGAGGCAAACTCAATTCCATTCTTTTGTAGTTTTCTTTTATAGACTAAACTAGTGATAAAACAAAAAACTAAAAGATTTGATTGCAAGATCTAAAAAATACCTTCAAGCACTCACCTCCCCGGCAACGGCGCCAGAAAAGAGCTTGATGTCTACTACACAACCTTCTTCTTGTAGACGTTGTTGGGCCTCCAAGTGCAGAGGTTTGTAGGACAGTAGCAAATTTCCCTCAAGTGGATGACCTAAGGTTTATCAATCCGTGGGAGGTGTAGGATGAAGATGGTCTCTCTCAAACAACCCTGCAACCAAATAACAGAGAGTCTCTTGTGTCCCCAACACACCCAATACAATGGTAAATTGTATAGGTGCACTAGTTTGGCGAAGAGATGGTGATACAAGTGCAATATGGATGGTAGATATAGCTTTTTGTAATCTGATAATATAAAAACAGCAAGGTAACTAATGATAAAAGTGAGCGTAAACGGTATTGCAATGCGTTGAAACAAGGCCTAAGGTTCATACTTTCACTAGTGCAAGTTCTCTCAAAAAATAATAACATAATTGGATCATATAACTATCCCTCAACATGCAACAAAGAGTCACTCCAAAGTCACTAATAGCGGAGAACAAACGAAGAGATTATTGTAGGGTACGAAACCACCTCAAAGTTATCCTTTCTGATCGATCTATTCAAGAGTCCGTAGTAAAATAACAGGAAGATATTCTTTCCGTTCAATCTATCATAGAGTTCATACTAGAATAACACCTTAAGACACAAATCAACCAAAACCCTAATGTCACCTAGATACTCCAATGTCACCTCAAGTATCCGTGGGTATGATTATACGATATGCATCACACAATCTCAGATTTATCTATTCAAACCAACACAAAGTACTTCAAAGAGTGCCCCAAAGTTTCTACCGGAGAGTCAAGACGAAAACGTGTGCCAGCCCCTATGCATAAGTTCACGAGGTCACGGAACGCGCAAGTTGATCACCAAAACATACATCAAGTGGATCACGTGAATATCCCATTGTCACCACAAATAAGAACATGCAAGACATACATAAAGTGTTCTCAAATCCTTAAAGACTCAATCCGATAAGATCACTTCAAAGGGAAAACTCAATCCATTACAAGAGAGTAGAGGGGGGGAAACATCATAAGATCCAACTATAATAGAAAAGCTCGCGATACATCAAGATCGTATCACCTCAAGAACACAAGAGAGAGAGAGAGAGAGAGAGAGAGAGATCAAACACATAGATACTGGTACATACCCTCAGCCCCGAGGGTGAACTACTCCCTCCTTGTCATGGAGAGCGCCGGGATGATGAAGATGGCCACCGGTGAGGGATTCCCCCTCCGGCAGGGTGCCGGAACAGGGTCCCGATTGGCTTTTGGTGGCTACAGAGGCTTGCAACGGCGGAACTCCCGATCTATTCTGTTCCCCGATGTTTTTAGGGTATATGGACATATATAGGCGAAAGAAGTCGGTCAGGGGAGCCACGAGGGGCCCACAAGAGTGGGGGCGCGCCCAGGGTGGCAAGCGCGCCTCCCTGCCTCGTGGCCACCTCGAAGCTTCCCGACGTCTACTCCAAGTCTCCTAGATTGCTTCCGTTCCAAAAATAACTTTCTCGAAGGTTTCATTCTGTTTGGACTCCATTTGATATTCCTTTTCTTCGAAACACTGAAATAGGCAAGAAAACAGCAATTTGGGTTGGGCCTTCGGTTAATAGGTTAGTCCCAAAAATAATATAGAAGTTTTAGTAAAGCCCATAAACATCCAAAACAGATAATATAATAGCATGAATACTTCATAAATTATAGATACGTTGGAGACGTATCAGCATCCCCAAGCTTTATTCCTGCTCGTCCTCGAGTAGGTAAATGATAAAAGAAATAATTTATGAAGTGGAATTCTACCTAACATATTTATCAATGTAATCTTCTTTATGGTGACAAGAAGATTCAGATCCATAAGATTCAAGACAAAAGTTTAATATTGACATGAAAACAATAATACTTCAAGCATACTAACAAAGCAATTATGTCTTCTCAAAATAACATGGCCAAAGCAAGCTATCCCTACAAAATCATATAGTCTGGCTATGCTCTATCTTCATCACACAAAATATTTAAATCATGCACAACCCCAATGACAAGCCAAGCAATTGTTTCATACTTTTGATGTTCTCAAACTTTTTCAATCTTCACGCAATACATGAACGCGAGCCATGGACATAGCAATATAGGTGGAATAGAATGGTGGTTGTGGAGAAGACAAAAAGGAGAAGATAGTCTCACATAACCTAGGCGTATCAACGGGCTATGGAGATGCCCATCAATAGATATCAATGTGAGTGAGTAGGGATTGCCCTGCAACGGATGCACTAGAGCTATAAGCGTATGAAAGCTCAAAAAGAAACTAAGTGGGTGTGCATCCAACTTGCTTGCTCTTGAAGACCTAGGGCACTTTGAGGAAGCCATCATTGGAATATACAAGCCAAGTTCTATAATGTAAAATTCCCACTAGTATATGCAAGTGACAACATAGGAGACTCTCTATCATGAAGATCATGGTGCTACTTTGAAGCAGATGTGTGGTAAAAGGATAGTAACATTGTCCCTTCTCTCTTTTTCTCTCTATTTTTTTCTTTTTTCTTTCTTTTTTTATTTGGGCCTTTTCTCTTCTTTTTATGGCCTCTTTTTTTTCGTCCGGAGTCTCATCCCTACTTGTGGGGGAATCATAGTCTCCATCATCCTTTCCTCACTGGGACAATGCTCTAATAATGAAGATCATCACACTTTTATTTACTTACAACTCAAGAATTACAACTCGATACTTAGAACAAAATATGACTCTATATGAATGCCTCCGGCGGTGTACCGGGATGCGCAATGACTCATGAGTGACATGTATGAAAGAATTATGAACAGTGGCTTTGCCACAAATACGATGTCAACTACATGATCATGCAAAGCAATATGACAATGATGGAGCGTGTCATAATAAACGGAACGGTGGAAAGTTGCATGGCAATATATCTCGGAATGGCTATGGAAATGCCATAATAGGTAGGTATGGTGGCTGTTTTGAGGAAGATATATGGTGGGTTTATGGTACCGGCAAAAGTTGCGCGGTACTAGAGAGGCTAGCAGTGGTGGAAGGGTGAGAGTGCGTATAATCCATGGACTCAACATTAGTCATAAAGAACCCACATATTTATTGTAAAAATCTATTAGTTATCAAAACAAAGTACTACGCGCATGCTCCTAGGGGGATAGATTGGTAGGAAAAGACCATCGCTCGTCCCCGACCACCACTCATATGGAAGACAATCAAAAAATAAATCATGCTCCGACTTCATCACATAACAGTTCACCATACGTGCATGCTACGAGAATCACAAACTTTAACACAAGTATTTCTCAAATTCACAACTACTCAACTAGCATAACTCTAATATCACCATCTTCATATCTCAAAACAATCATAAGGAATCATACTTCTCATAATATTCAATGCACTTTATATGAAAGTTTTTATTATTTCCCTCTTGGATGCCCATCATATTAGGACTAAATTCATAACTAAAGCAAATTACCATGCTTTTTAGGACTCTCAAAATAATATAAGTGAAGCATGAGAGTTCATCTATTTATTCAAAATAAAACTACCGCCATGCTCTAAAAGGATATAAGTGAAGCACTAGAGCAATTGACAAACTACTCCGAAAGATATAAGTGAAGATCAATGAGTAGTTGAATAATTATGTAACTATGTGAAGAATCCCTAACATTTAAGAATTTCAGATCTTGGTATTTTATTCAAACAGCAAGCAAAACAAAAGAAAATAAAATGACGCTCCAAGCAAAACACATATCATGTGGTGAATAAAAATATAGCTCCAAGTAAAGTTACCGATGAACGAAGACGAAAGAGGGGATGCCATCCAGGGAATCCCCAAGCTTAGGCTCTTGGTTTTCCTTGAATATTAAATTGGGGTGCCTTGGGCATCCCCAAGCTTAGGCTCTTGCCACAACTTATTCCATAGTCCATCGAATCTTTACCCAAAACTTAACAGAAAACTTGTAAGCTCCGTTAGTACAAGAAAATAAATCACCACTTAGGTACTGTTGTGAACTCATTATTTATTTATATTGGTGTAATATCTACTGTATTCCAACTTCTATATGGTTCATACCCTCCGATACTACTCATAGATTCATCAAAATAAGCAAACAACACATAGAAAACAGAATCTGTCAAAAACAGAACAGTCTGTAGTAATCTGCATCAAACGCAAACTTCTGGAACTCAGAAAAATCTGCCAAAATAGGAAGACCTAGATAATTTGATTATTGATCTACTGCAATTGGAATCAGTATTTTATCACTTTCTGGTGATATTTAACAATTGTTTACGTGACCAGAAAGTTTCTGTCTTTTTCAGCAAGATCAAATAATTATCATCCAAGAAGATCCTATAGGTCTTACTTGGCACAAACACTAATTAAAACATAAAACAACATCTAACCAGAGGCTAGATGATTTATTTATTACTAAACAGGAACAAAAAGCAAGGAACAAAAATAAAATTGGGTTGCCTCCCAACAAGCGCTAACGTTTAACGCCCCTAGCTAGGCATGATGATTTCAATGATGCTCACATAAAAGATAAGAATTGAAATGCAAAGAGAGCATCATGAAGAATATGACTAGCACATTTAAGTCTAACCACTTCCTATGCATAGGGATTTTGTGAGCAAACAACTTATGGGAACAAGAATCAACTTGCATAGGAAGGTAAAACAAGCATAACTTCAAGATTTTAAGCACATAGAGAGGAAACTTGATATTATTGCAATTCCTACAAGCATATATTCCTCCCTCATAATAATTTTCAGTAGCATCATGAATTAATTCAACAATATAACTAGCACATAAAGCATTCTTTTCATGATCTACAAGCATAGAAATTTTACTACTCTCCACATAAGCAAATTTCCTCTCATTCGGAATAGTGGGAGTATCATAAGAGACTCGAATACTATAAATTGTTTCCACATTAAAAGAGTAATGTTCAGAAAAAGGGTAATCATAATCATGACAAGTTTTATAAATATAATCATCACTACTTTTTATAGCATAAGTGTCACCACAATAATCATCATAAGTAGCAACTTTGTTCTCATCGTAATCAATTGAAACCTCTTCCGGAATAGTGGATTCATCACTAAATAAAGTCATGACCTCTCCAAATCCACCTTCATAAATATTAAAAGATTCAACACCCTCCAAAATAGTGGGATCATTACTTCCTAAAGTTGAAACTCTTCCAAACCCACTTTCATCAATATAATCATCATAAGTAGGAGGCATGTTATCATCGTAATAAATTTGCTCATCAAAACTTGGGAGGCTAAAAATATCATCTTCATTAAACATAGCATCCCCAAGCTTGGGACAAACATTAATTGCAGCAAATATATTCTCAAACTTGTCATTCTCATCAAACATAGCATCCCCAAGTTTGGGCCTTTTCATATCATAAGCATAATTACTCTCATCATTAATAGTATGGACAGCACCAATAGTATAGCAATTATCATCATCACAATGGGTAATAGTAGCAACATCATTTGGGAGGGATACCTTTCTACCTTGGTGCCAGAGCTCGGTTTTGAAATAGAGATAAATAATATTTTGAGCGACATACTTTCATTGTCAACATAACAACCAAGAGATGGCGATATCTTCCATGCTACACACATTATAGGCGGTTCCCAAACAGAATGGTAAAGTTTATACTCCCCCTCCACCAACAAGCATCAATCCATGGCTTTCTCGAAACAACGAGTGCCTCCAACTAACAACAGTCCCAGGGGGAGTTTTGTTTGCAATTATTTTGATTTGATTTGCATAAAGCATGGGACTGGGCATCCCGGTGACCAGCCATTTTCTCATGAGTGAGGAGCAGAGTCCACTCCTCTTCAGAATAACCCGCCTAGCATGGAAGATACGGACAGCCCTAGTTGATACATGAGCTATTCGAGCATACAAAACAGAATTTCATTTGAAGGTTTAGAGTTTGGCACATACAAATTTACTTGGAACGGCAGGTAGATACCGTATATAGGAAGGTATAGTGGACTCATATGGCATAACTTTGGGGTTTAAGGAATTGGATGCACAAGCAGTATTCCCGCTTAGTACAAGTGAAGGCTAGCAAAAGACTGGGAAGCGACCAACTAGAGAGCGACAACAGTCATGAACATGCATTAAAATTAATAAACATTGAGTACAAGCATGAGTAGGATATAATCCACCATGAACATAAATATCGTGAAGGCTATGTTGATTTGTTTCAACTACATGTGTGAACATGTGCCAAGTCGAGTCACTTAAATCATTCAAAGGAGGATACCACCCCACTATACCACATCACAACCATTTTAGTAGCATGTTGGCACGCAAGGTAAACCATTATAACTCATAGCTAATTAAGCATGGCACAAGCAACTATAATCTCTAATTGTCATTGCAAACATGTTTATTCATATAGGCTGAATCAGGAGCGATGAACTAATCATATTTACAAAAACAAGAGAGGTCGAGTTCATACCAGCTGCTCTCATCTCAATCAGTCCATCATATATCGTCATAATAGCCTTTCACTTGCACGACCGAACGATGTGAATAATAATAATAGTGCACGTGCATTGGACTAAGCTGGAATCTGCGAGCATTCAATAAACAGGAGAAGACAAGGCAATATGGGCTCTTGGTTAAATCAACAATAATGCATATAAGAGCCATTTTAACAATTTCATCATGGTCTTCTCCTATTGACCCCCAAACAAAAGAAAAGAAATAAAACTATTTACACGGGAAAGCTCCCAACAAGCAAAAGAAGAACGGGAAATCTTTTTGAGTTTTCTTTTAATTATTACCACTACAGCAAGAAAATAAACTAGCTAAAAGCTACACTAATTTTTTTGGTTTTTTTCTTAAGGTTTATTAAACACACAAGAAGAAAGCAATAAAAAGGAAAATAAACTAGCATGGATATTACAGAGAAAGAGTATGAGCACCGACAACTAGCAATGAGTGTGTGAACATGAATGTAATGTCGGTGAGAAATACGTACTCCCCCAAGCTTAGGCTTTTGGCCTAAGTTGGTTTATTGCCACGGATGGCCTGGCGGATATCCAAAGTTGTAGTTGGGGTCATACTGAGACGAAGAAGACTCTGATTGCCACTGGTTGGCAATCATCTCCGGATCCCACTGGTAATTAGATTGTCGTGGAGGATCGAATTGTGGTTCCGGCTCCGGCTCTGTGGCTGATGTAGGGTTCCGGTAGGCGTGAATGGCCGCCAGCAGAATGAGATACGGACCTACAGATAAATCAAACAAGGAAGGAGCAGGCAAGGTAATAGCCTCAGGGTGATGTTTATCAAAGAACAATTTGTATTTAAGCGCCCCTTCCCTATTCTTAACAATAAAACCATGCGCTACCATACTCTTATAATCTAAATAAACAGTGGGCGGCAATTTTTCTTCTTTTTCATAGTGCCTAATAGGTATGTTATAGTGTGCAGCAAGGCGTGAAGCGTAAATACCTCCAAAGATGGGGCCCTTTGTATGGTTTAGACTTAACCGTTTAGCAATAATACCGCCCATACTAACAGAGTTATCACAAAATAAACCATGGAACAAAATCATAATATCAGGAACACTAAGGTTTCCACAGTTTCCGCGACCAATTAAGCAACGACTAGCAAATATTGCAAAGTAGCGTAAAACAGGAAAATGTATGCTAGTGATTCTTGCATCGGAAACCTTCCTAGTTTCCCCTACAGTAATAGTGTCAATAAACTCATCCACATCTTTACGATGTGGTTCCTCTAAGCTACCCTCGAAAGGTATTTTGCAAACCCTGCAAAATTCATGTAGTGACATCTTCTTAACCACATCATATAAATGAAACTCTACTGAAGGAGGTGATTCCTTAGGATAATAGTAGACATTTTGCACAAAAGTATTAGTGAGTAAGAGATACTGTTCGATCTGGTCATGGAGGAAGTCGGTGAGGCCCGCATTCTCAGCCAATTCATAAAAATCATCATAAATCTCGCTGCTCTCAAGAAATCATCACAAGACCATTCACACGGCCGAACTTCCGCGGTACGAGGTAGATTATATTTGGGCCTCTCTGCTTCTTCACTTTGCTTTTCCTTCGAGCTTCGGCTCGAAGAGCCCCTCAAAAATCTCTTCATCATTTTCGGAAAATTTCTGAAATTTTTAGTAACTTCAAATAAAAGTGAACCAAGCTCAACAACATTGATAGCAACTACTCCTACAAGTGCCTAAAGCCTATATCATGCATTGGAACTACTTAGAACCATATAAATTTGACATGCAAGCTCAAGAACATGGTCACCTAGGCAGCACAAATTTGCAATGAATAAAGCACTAGAACAAAAACTAATTGGACCAATGGAGGAGTCACATACCAAGGAACAATCCCCCCAAGTAGTTTTGTGAGAAGTGCTTTGAGCAAGGAGATCGAAAATCGCAGCAAAATGAGCTGGAACTCGTGCTTGAGCTGGATGGTGATTTTTTTGGGAGGAAGAAGAAGTGTGTGGGTGCAGGAATAAGTGGAGGGGAGCCACCGTGGGCCCACGAGGCAGGGGGCGCGCCCTGTAGGGGTGGGCGCGCCCTGGACCCTCGTGGCCAGGTGCTTGCTCCCCCTGTTGTGTTCTCAGTGCCAGATATTCTCAAATATTCCAGGAAAAATCATATTAAATTGGCAGGGCATTTGGAGAACTTTTATTTTCAGGGTATTTTTATATAGCACGGATAATTAAGAAAACAGACAGAAAATACTATTTTTGCTTTATTTCAACTAAATAACAGAAGTTAAAAGGAGGGTACAGAAGGTTGTGCCTTCTAGTTTCATCCATCTCATGCTCATCAAAAGGAATCCACTAACAAGGTTGATCAAGTCTTGTTAACAAACTCATTCCGAATAACATGGAACCGGAGAAATTTCGAATAACACTATGTTACCTCAACGGGGATATGCACATCCCCAATAATAAGAATATCATATTTCTTCTTGACAGTAGGAAGAGGAAATTCAAAACCTCCAAAAATAATTGATGAAATTTTTCCAATAGAATTGATACTGTGGATTTGAGGTTGTTTCCTTGGAAAGTGTACCGTATGCTCATTACCATTAACATGAAAAGTGACATTGCCTTTGTTGCAATCAATAACAGCCCCTGCAGTGTTCAAAAAGGGTCTTCCAAGAATAATAGACATACTATCGTCCTCGGGAATATCAAGAATAACAAAGTCTGTTAAATAGTAACGTTTGCAACCACAACAGGCACATCCTCACAAATACCGACAGGTATAGCAGTTGATTTATCAGCCATTTGCAAAGATATTTCAGTAGGTGTCAACTTATTCAAATCAAGTCTACGATATAAAGAGAGAGGCATAACACTAACACCGGCTCCAAGATCACACAAAGCAGTTTTAACATAGTTTCTTTTAATGGAGCATGGTATAGTTGGTACTCCTGGATCTCCAAGTTTCTTAGGTATTCCACCCTTAAAAGTATAATTAGCAAGCATGGTGGAAATTTCAGCTTCCGGTATCTTTCTTTTATTAGTAAAAATTTCTTTCATATACTTAGCATAAGGATTCATTTTGAGCATATCAGTTAATCGCATACGCAAAAAGATAGGTCTAATCATTTCAGCAAAGCGCTCAAAATCCTCATCATCCTTTTTCTTGGATGGTTTCGAAGGAGAAGGCATGGGTTTCTGAACCCATGGCTCCCTTTCTTTACCGTGTTTCCTAGCAACAAAGTCTCTCTTATCATAACATTGATTCTTTGATTGTGGGTTATCAAGATCAACAGTAGGTTCAATTTCTACATCATCATCATTGCTAGGTTGAGCATCATCATGAACATTATCATTAACATTTTTGTTAGGTTCATGTTCATTACCAGATTGTGTTTCAGCATCATAAATAGAAATATCATTTGGATTCTCAGGTGTTTCAGCAATAGGTTCACTAGAAGCATGCAAAGTCCTATCATTTTTCTTTTTCTTCTTTTTAGAAGGACTAGGTGCATCTATATTATTTCTCTGACAATCTTGCTCAATTCTCTTAGGGTGGCCTTCAGGATACAAAGGTTCCTGAGTCATTTTACCAGTTCTAGTAGCCACTCTAACAGCATAATCATTATTCTTACTATTTAATTCATTGAGCAAATCATTCTGAGCTTTAAGTACTTGTTCTACTTGAGTGGTAACCATAGAAGCATGTTTACTAATGAGTTTAAGTTCACCTTTCACTCTAGACATATAATCACCCAAGTGTTCAAGCGTATCGGAATTATATTTCAACTATCTACCAATATAAGCATTGAAGTTTTCTTGTTTAACAATAAAGTTGTCAAACTCATCTAAGCATTGTCTAGCAGACTTATATTGGGGGATATCACCTTCATCAAATCTATAAAGATAATTTACCTTTACTACCTGTGTCGGGTTATCGAGACCATGTGTTTCTTCAATAGGTGATGGATTAAGATCATATGTTTCATCAACAGGCGGTAAATTAAGACCATGTATTTCTTCAATAGGAGGTAAATTCTTAACATCTTCAGCTTTAATACCCTTTTCTTTCATAGATTTCTTTGCCTCTTGCATATCTTCGGGACTGAGAAATAAAACACCCCTCTTCTTTGGATTTGGTTTAGGAATAGGCTCAGGAATTAGCTCAGGAAGTGTCCAATTATTTTCATTTGTCAACATATTATTCAATAAAATTTCAGCTTCATCCGGTGTTCTTTCCCTGAAAACAGAACCAACACAACTATCCAGGTAATCTCTGGAAGCATCGGTTAGTCCATTATAAAAGATATCAAGTGTTTCATTTTTCTTAAGAGGATGATCAGGCAAAGCATTAAGTAATTGGAGAAGCCTCCCCCAAGCTTGTGGGAGACTCTCTTCTTCAGTTTGCACAAAATTATATATATCCCTTAAAGCAGCTTGTTTCTTATGAGCAGGGAAATATGTAGCAGAGAAGTAATAAATCATATCCTGGGGACTACGCACACAACCAGGATCAAGAGAATTAAACCATATCTTAGCATCACCCTTTAATGAGAACGAAAATATTTTAATGATATAAAAGTAGCAAGTTCTCTCATCATTAGTGAACAGGGTGGCTATATGATTTAATTTAGTGAGATGTGCCACAACAGTTTCAGATTCATAGCCATAAAAAGGATCATATTCAACCAAAGTAATTATATCAGGATCAACAGAGAATTCATAATCCTTATCACTAACATAGATAGGTGAAGCAGCAAAAGCAGGGTCAGGTTTCATTCTAGCATTAAGAGATTGCTGCTTCCATTTAGCTAATAACTTCTTAAGATCATATCTATCATTGCAAGCTAAAATAGCTCTAGCAGCTTCTTCATGCATAACATAACCCTCAGGAACAACAGGTAATTCATATTTATTAGGGGGAGAGTCTTCATCATCACTATCTTCAATATTATCAGTTTCAATAATTTCATTCTCTCTAACCCTAGCAAGTTGTTCATCAAGAAATTCACCAAGTGGCACAGTAGTATCAAGCATAGAAGTAGTTTCATCATAAGTATCATGCATAGCAGAAGTGCATCATCAATAATATGTGACATATCAGAATTAATAGCAGAAGCAGGTTTAGGTGTCGCAAGCTCACTCAAAACAGAAGGTGAATCAAGTGCAGAGCTAGATGGCAGTTCCTTACCTCCCCTCGTAGTTGAGGGATAAATTTTTGTTTTTGCGTCTTTCAAGTTCTTCATAGTGACCAGCAGATATAAATCCCAAGTGACTCAAGGAATAGAGCTATGCTCCCCGGCAACGGCACCAGAAAATAGTCTTGATAACCCACAAGTATAGGGGATCGCAACAGTTTTCGAGGGTAGAGTATTCAACCCAAATTTATTGATTCGACACAAGGGGAGCCAAATAATATTCTCAAGTATTAGGAGCTGAGTTGTCAATTCAACCACACCTGGATAACTTTGTATCTGCAGCAAAGTATTTAGTAGCAAAGTAATATGGAAGTAACGGTAACGTTAGCAAAAGTAATATTTTTGGGTTTTCTTAGTGATTATAACAGTAGCAACGGAAAAGTAAATAAGCTAAGAACAATATGTGAAAAACTCGTAGGCATTGGATCGGTGATGGAGAATTATGCCGGATGCGGTTCATCATGTAACAGTCATAACATAAGGTGACACAGAACTAGCTCCAATTCATCAATGTAATGTAGGCATGTATTCCGAATATAGTCATACATGCTTATGGAAAAGAACTTGCATGACATCTTTTGTCCTACCCTCCCATGGCAGCGGGGTCCTAGTGGAAACTAAGGGATATTAAGGCCTCCTTTTAATAGAGTACTGGACCAAAGCATTAACACATCGTGAATACATGAACTCCTCAAACTAAGGTCATCACCGGGAGTGGTCCCGATTATTGTCACTTCGGGGTTGCCGGATCATAACACATAGTAGGTGACTATAGACTTGCAAGATAGGATCAAGAACTCACATATATTCATGAAAACATAATAGGTTCAGATCTGAAATCATGGCACTCGGGCCCTAGTGACAAGCATTAAGCATAGCAAAGTCATAGCAACATCAATCTCAGAACATAGTGGATACTAGGGATCAAACCCTAACAAAACTAACTCGATTACATGATAAATCTCATCCAACCCATCACCGTCCAACAAGCCTACGATGGAATTACTCACGCACGGCGGTGAGCATCATGAAATTGGTGATGGAGGACGGTTGATGATGACGATGGCGACGGATTCCCCTCTCCGGAGCCCCAAACGGACTCCAGATCAGCCCTCCCGAGAAGTTTTAGGGCTTGGCGGCGGCTCCATATCGTAAAACGCGATGAATCCTTCTCTTTGATTTTTTTCTCCCCGAACACGAATATATGGAGTTGGAGTTGAGGTCGGTGGAGCAACAGGGGGGCCACGAGGCAGGGGGCGCGCCCAGGGGGGCAGGCGCGCCCCCACCCTCGTGGACAGGTGGAGGCCTCCCTGACATGGATTCTTCTTCCAGTATTTTTATTATTTTCCAAAAATAAGTTCCATGGAGTTTCAGGTCATTCCGAGAACTTTTGTTTCTACACATAAATAACACCATGGAAAGTCTGCTGAAAACAGCGTCAGTCCGGGTTAGTTCCATTCAAATCATGCAAGTTAGAGTCCAAAACAAGGGCAAAAGTGTTTGGAAAAGTAGATACGACGGAGACGTATCACAGTTTCATGTGTAGAGTAGTCTAGGATAGCGTGTACCGTGCCTATAAGCTTAAAATCGTTGGGGTCGGCTCCATGCTATATTTTTTTGATTAAAATAATCTTCTGGCCCTACCTGTCATCCTGGTGATTCTAGTTTGCACGCTCATCTGGTCAAGATAGGAATATATATTTTAATTTGTGGTGGGGTAAATGTTAGAGGTTGCAGCAAATGGAGTATTGTACACTGCGCGGGTCTTTCAGCCAAGTTTAGAGGCAACCATGTGGGGCCAGTGCTATGATGTGTCGCGTCAACTCGTACAATGAGGAGAAGCTTGATTTTACTACTACACGCCTTCTCCCTCGCCCATGCGCGCGGTGGCTCGCAGACGAGGACAGGCTTTTGCTTATAGTACTACAACAATATATCCCTCCCGCTCGCGGTGGACGGACATGCAGCAGTGGATTCGATACTGTAGAAGCAGTACTAGTAACATCATTGTTCGTATTCTCAAAGAGGCGAAGAGCCAAGTGCAACCCGAACGTGGCAGTTGCGAACCTTGGAGCACGCATATAGCCAGGCTCTTGCATGAGACAAAATTGCTATGTGAGCCCACTATTGTAGTACTTGCTAGTATAGCTGTTGAGGATATAGACCTGGGAGTCACCCGCCAGGAGGGCCGGGTTACACTAAGGGTCATTGCTAGAAGCCCGGAGCTAAGTTTCAAGATAATGGGCCAGAGATGGGCTGAGACCCGGCGATGGCTTATTACCCATAGTTATCATCATTGTTATAGTAGACTTGTAGTGTAAGGCAAGTATTGTTTAGAGTCCGAGCCGGACACTCTTATGAGCCGGCCGGGACTCTAAGGGCCGCTGGGTGTCAACCTCCCTATATAAAGGGACGACCCGGCAACGGTTTAGGGACAACAACAATCTGATCGAGAGCCGGGCATAGCTGTTTAGCTCCCTGGTTATCGAAACCCTGATTAATACCACCTCAACTGGACGTAGGCTTTTACCTTCACCGTAAGGGGCCAAACCAGTATAAACCCTCGAGTTCCTTGTCCCACTTAACCCCTTCAAGCTTCCCAATTGCGATGGCTCCACGACTAAGTCCTAACCCGAGGACATCTGCCGTGACAATTCCACGACAGTTGGCGCCCACCGTGGGGCTGGCGCACGGTGGATTTGAGTTCTTGAAGGGCAGCTTCGAAGGGCTCAAGGGATACGCTGTGGGCCGGATGACCAAGAGTCGTCGCGGCAAGCTCTACATCGACGATGCGGACTGGGGCCCCGACGCCGGCTCAGTGGAGTACCGGTGCCGGGTCCCCTTCGGTGGAATTCATGTCTTCATCGGCAAGATTGGAGAGCCGGGCTCCGAGCCGGATCTCCGCGCCGGTCTCATCGAAACGGCTCAGCGCGCACGGCCCGCCCGGGCCCGGCCTGCCTTAAAGCGCGCTTTTGTGGGATGCATCCACGGAGGGCCCTCTGATCCATCTGGGTCTGGGGATGAGGCGGCCGCCGGCTCTGACGGCGAGTCGGCCGCTGATGAGTCAAACTCGTTGTACCAACTTCAAGATGGCAGGCTCATGAGTTATTCCGATGGCAGCAGTATTCCGGACCTTTTTGAGCCGCCAAGTCAGGTTGGAGTTTTTATGGCTGGTGCGCAGCCTGTTCAGAACCCCGCTGCCGGATCGGAAAACCCGGTGCCTTCCCCGGCTCAGGTGCTGATGGATCTCACGGATAAGATGACGGCCCTGTTAACCGCCACGGTCGACCCGGCGGATCAAGCTCAGCATGATGCGGCGGTGGCACAGCTAAAATTGGATCTGATAAAAGCTAAAGAGGACCTTGCAGCGGAAGGGATCAGGCTGGCTGCGGAGCGGGCGGCTCTCGATGCCCAGACCCAGCTGATTCAGGCGCAGTCCTTCCAACTCACGATGGATCAGAACGCGGCCAATGAGGTCATGAGAAGGAGGCATCAAAAGGCTCAATCTCGACTCCCGCCGGTCTATGATCCGCGCAACCTCTTCAACACGCCGGGTGCAGGGTCTAGTCACCCGCCGGGGGTCGTAGCACCCGGATCTGGACCCCTTATTCAACCACGAGTGATGGGGCCTCCCCAGGGGCCCCCCGCCCCGCCTCAGTATGTGCCAATACCCCCGGGCCATTATGATAACCCGCTGGAGAACATGGTCGCCGCAGCGGCACGGCTGGCGGCTCTGCCCGTTGATGGCGACTCTCCAACGGCTATTGAGACCCGCCGGGTCAGAGAACTCCTCCAGACAGCGCTGGCGCAGCAAGAGGCGTACTCCTACAGCCGGGATAGGATCCATTCAACCCCTCGCCTAGGGCAGAGCCCGAGTTACAGCCGGCACATGGTCTCGGCGACCGGCTCAAGTAATGTCCGACGCCATGACCCGCCCCCCGGTCATGGCCTGGCTCATAACGGAGCCTTCTACGTAGCAGACCAAGCACGCCAGGAGGCGGAGCAGGCGCCTCAAGTGACGGCTTACCAGACCCCCCCCCCCGGCTTATCCGACGATGTCCGTTGATGCGGGTATCCCTACTAGAACCGGGGGTGTCCCGTGTTTGATGCCAGCTATCCGTAATGAACGTCTACCCAAGGACTTCAAAGGACCTAGGAAGGTGCCTAACTATACAGCAGACTTACAGCCTGCAGCCTGGATTGAGAGTTATGAGATGGCTATGGAATTACTGGAAGTCAGCGAGGCGGCCATGGCCAAATATTTCACCATGATGTTAGATGGAACTGCCCGCACGTGGTTGAATGGGTTACCGCCGAACTCCATTGGGTCTTGGGCTGAGCTGAAAGCCCGGTTCATTCAAAACTTCAAAGATACCTGCAGGCAATCTATGTCAATCGTGGATCTGACTAACTGTAAGCAGCAGGAGGGTGAATCCACGACCCATTGGGTTCGCCGGGTCAAGGAGATCATACATTCATCGGATAAGATGGATGCCGGCTCTGCAGTCTTAATGTTGGAACAAAACTGTCGCTTTGTGCCCCTAAAGATGAAACTCGGGCGGCTTAAGCGTGACTGTACTGATATGGGTACACTGATGGCAGCTCTTGTCAAGTACGCCGATTCCGATGGTACCAAGGATCCCCCTTCAGATGATGAAAGGGCAGGGAAGGGAAAAAAGAACGGCAACGGCAAGGGTCCTCAGTTTAGCCCGGGGAACCAAGGAGGAGGCAAGCGCAAGGCCGATGGCAGCCTAGAGTTTGTAGCCAACACCAACTCTCAAGGTAATAACCAGCGACGCAAGGGGAGGCCCCCTCCCCGAGGCGGCGGGTCAGGACCTTCTCTGGAACAGCTGTTGAATGAACCTTGTCCGAGACACAGTTCTAGAGAGAAGCCGGCGACTCATCTGTGGAAGGATTGTGCTATCATGAAGGCCTTTAAAAACTACAATGGCCCGGGTGGCGGCTCAGGCGCCGGCGGCTTTCATGGCCCGGGCGGCGGGTCAAATTCCGGTCCTCAGAACGGTCGAGGGGGCTTTAATCAACAGTCTGGTCAGGGTCATCAACAGCAACAGGGGGGCTATCAGACCAACCCAAAGCAGCTTAGCGGTGGACAGTATCACGTGTTCACCACTAGTTTGTGCAAACGAGACGAGAAGCTTCACAAGAGGGCTGTTAATGCTGTTGAGCCGGCGGTTCCACGCTACTTACGGTGGTCGGAGCAGCCCATAGTGTGGAGTAGGGAGGATCACCCTCCCCGGGTGGATAACCCGGGCCACCTGGCCTTAGTGGTGGCTCCTCAAGTGGGAGGCTATAAGTTCACAAAGGTACTCATGGATGGAGGCAGCAGCATCAACATCCTCTATTATGAGACTTTCCGTCGTATGGGGCTAGTTGATAAGAACCTCAGCCAGTCAAATACTATCTTCCATGGTGTGGTACCCGGTAAATCGGCTTATCCAGTCGGCAAGATCGAACTGGAAGTGGCCTTCGGTGATGAGAACAACTACAGGGTGGAGAAGTTGACCTTTGAGGTAGTCAAGATAAGAAGTCCTTACCACGCCATATTTGGACGGCCGGCTTACGCCAAGTTCATGGCACGGCCGTGTTATGTGTACTTACAACTCAAGATGCCGGGTCACAACGGGACCATTACGGTTCACGGCAGCCGGAAAGTGGCTCTGGAGTGTGAGGAAGGTGACGCGGCTTATGCAGAGTCTGTTTGTGCCACAGAAGAGTTGAAATTTTATAAAGACAATGTTGACCCAACAGATATGACCTCTCTGAAAAAGCCAACCACGGAGAATGAACCAGCAATGAAGTTTAAATCAGCTGATGAGACTAAACTTGTTGATTTTGTTCCAGGTGACTCGTCTCAGCAGTTCAGCATCAGTGCAAATCTGGACCCGAAATAGGAAGGCGCGCTCATCGAGTTCATCCGTGAGAATAGGGACATCTTCGCATGGAAACCTTCTGACATGCCAGGTGTACCTAGAGAACTCGCTGAGCACACTCTCAATGTTGATCCAAAATTTAAGCCGGTCAGACAGTTCCTTCGACGGTTTAACGAAGAGAGGCGGAAGGCTATTGGTGAAGAAGTGGCCCGGCTTTTGGCGGCCGGGTTCATTGTTGAGGTTTTTCACCCAGAGTGGTTGGCTAACCCGGTGCTTGTACTTAAGAAGAACGGCACCTGGCAGATGTGTGTGGACTACACGGACTTGAACAAGGCGTGTCCGGCTGATCCTTTTGCTCTCCCCCGTATTGATCAGATCATTGATGCTACGGCAGGTTGTGCACGCTTAAGTTTCTTGGATGCCTATTCCGGGTATCATCAGATTAAGATGGCAGTTAAGGACCAGGAGAAGACGGCGTTCATCACTCCCTTTGGAGCCTTCTGCTATGTCTCTATGCCCTTTGGGCTCAAGTGTGCGCAGGCGACTTACCAGCATTGTGTACAGAATTGTCTCCATAAACAGATCGGGCGCAATGTTCACGCTTACGTGGACGATATTGTGGTTAAGTCCATCAAGGAGGAAACCCTGATAGATGACTTAAGGGAAACCTTCGATAATCTCCGGGTCTACAAGATGATGCTTAACCCGGCCAAATGTGTTTTTGGTGTTCCTGCGGGCAAGCTATTGGGCTTCTTGGTTTCTGACAGAGGAATTGAAGCTAACCCGGAGAAGATCAAAGCTATCACCTCTCTAGCTAAGCCGGCATGTATAAATGATGTTCAGCGTTTGGCAGGTCGCATCGCTGCTTTAAGCCGGTTCATAAGCCGCTTGGGTGAGAAGGCTATGCCCTTATATCAGTTGATGAAGAAAACGGATAACTTTGTCTGGAATGATGCAGCTAATACCGCCTTCGAGGATTTGAAAAAGCAACTGGCAGAGCCCCCCGTCCTTGCTGCTCCGGTTGATAAGGAGCCCTTGCTACTGTATGTGGCGGCAAACACACGAGCCGTCAGTGTGGCTATGGTGGTGGAGCGTAAGGAGACGGGTAAGGAGCATCCGGTTCAGCGGCCGGTTTATTATGTCAGTGAGGTGCTTATTGAGTCCAAGCAGCGATACCCGCACTGGCAGAAGCTTGTATATGGTGTGTTCATGGCGAGCCGGAAACTCAAGCATTATTTTCAGGGTCATCCCATCACTGTGTTCAGTTCTGCCCCTCTTGGGGATATTATCCAGAACCGAGAGGCTACAGGGAGAATTGCTAAGTGGGCTATTGAGCTTGGGCCTCATGGCCTCAAATATGTGCCACGCACTGCTGTTAAGTCTCAGGCTTTGGTGGATTTTATTAATGATTGGACAGAGTCGCAAGTGCCTGAGCAGAAGCCGGATAACACCTATTGGACTATTCACTTTGATGGGTCCAGGCAGCTGGAGGGCTCGGGGGCTGGTGTTGTATTGGCTTCCCCTAGGGGTGACAAGTTCCAGTATGTGCTACAATTGATGTTTCCTTGCACTAACAATGCGGCTGAATACGAGGCCTTACTCCACGGTCTTCGGGTGGCTAAGGAGATGAGCTTAAGCCGGGTACGGTGCTTTGGGGATTCAGATTTGGTGGTTCAACAAGTATCAGGCACTTGGGATTCTAAGGATCCCCTCATGGCGGCTTATCGCCGCGAGGTTGATGCCATTGCTGGGCACTTTTAGGGATATCAAGTGGAGCACATTGATCGCCGGAAGAACGAGGCGGCTGATGCTTTAAGTCGGCTCGGCTCTCAGCGAAAGCCGGTGCCGCCTAACACTTTCCTGGATGTCCTATATAACCCTTCGGTTAAGTTGCCTACAGAGGAGGACTTGGCTATCCCTGACCCGGAGGCACGACTGGTGGCGGCTCTTCATGTTATACCAGACTGGACAATGCCGTACTTGGTTTATATAACCCGGGGAGAGTTGCCTGAGGATGAAACTTTGGCCAGGCAAATAATCCGGCGGGCCAAGTCAATGATTGTTATCAACGGCGAGTTGCATCATCGCAGTGTTTCAGGGGTATTTCAGCGTTGTATTTCCCCTGAGGAAGGTCAAGAGATCTTGCGCGAGATCCATGAAGGGGATTGCGGCCATCATGCCGGCTCAAAGTCCCTTGTGGCCAAGGCATTCCGTCATGGTTTTTATTGGTTGACGGCTCACGCTGATGCGGAGGACTTGGTCAGTAAGTGTGATGGTTGTCAGAGGTTCTCCCGACGGGCTCATGTGCCGGCTCAGGAATTGAGGATGATCCCGATCACTTGGCCCTTTGCGGTCTGGGGGCTTGATATGGTCGGGCCTTTTAAACGGTCCAAGGATAAGAAGACCCACCTCTTGGTGGCAGTGGACAAATTCACGAAGTGGGTGGAAGCTGAGCCAGTTAGCAAGTGTGATGCAGCCACGGCGGTTCAATTTATGAAAAAGGTGATCTTCCGCTTCGGCTTTCCGCACAGCATCATAACAGACAATGGCACTAATCTGTCCAAAGGCGCTATGGAGGAGTTTTGTCAACGAGAGCATATCCGGCTTGATGTTTCTTCAGTGGCTCATCCCTAGTCCAATGGTCAAGCTGAGAGAGCTAACCAGGAGATTCTGAAGGGCATCAAACCCCGGCTTTTGGTCCCTTTGCAACGGACGCCGGGTTGTTGGGTGGAGGAGTTGCCCTCCGTCTTATGGAGCATCAACACTACTCCTAACAGGTCTACTGGCTTCACGCCTTTCTTCATGGTTTATGGGGCAGAAGCGGTCCTCCCTAGCGACATCCGTCACGATTCACCTCGTGTGGCGGCTTATGTTGAGACGGACAATGAACAGGCGCGCCAAGTTGCTCTGGACTTGTTGGATGAACAGCGTGATGTGGCAGCAGCCCGTTCAGCGATTTACCAACAAGACCTGCGCCGTTATCATAGCCGCCGGGTCAAAACCCGGGTCTTCCAGGAAGGCGACCTTGTGCTCCGGCTCATCCAGGATCAAACAGATGCACACAAATTGTCCCCACCTTGGGAAGGGCCCTTTGTGGTCAGTAAGAACTTGCACAACGGGTCATATTACCTCATTGATGTTCGGGAGCGTAAAGATTCGCGTAAATCTGAGGAGGAGACCCGTCGGCCGTGGAATATCGCTCAGCTTCGGCCTTATTACACTTGAGCTACCGGCTCTTGTGGTGTACATATTTATCTCAGACATATATATATTATGATAAGCAATAAAGCAGGACCTCTGTACTTTTTTCTCCTCCAAATATACGTGTCATACTAATTTGAAAGGAGGATCCGGCTTATGATCGCATTTGAGTCTAGCCGTAAGCAGTAAGATCACTTGGGGGCTTCCTGTTCAAACATGGGTCGTATTCGAACCAAAGAGAACATAGCTGTCGATACCCATTTGATTGGCAAAGTGCCGAGCTCATTGGGAGGTTGCCTTTGGTCATATTTGAATCATAGTGTAACCCCTCTGAGAACCGACGTGGATCGTATTCGAATCAGCGTCGTTAAACAATTTTCAGAATCACTTGGGGGCTTCCTATTCAAACATGGGTCGTATTCGAACCCAAGAGAACATAGCTGTCGGTACCCTCTTGATTGGCATCGCCACACCCATTGGGGGCTATATGATCGTATCCGAATCTTGGCTTAAACCCCTTTCGGGCCGGGTCTCTAGTCGTATTCGAACTGGAAACCCCTAAGTTCCGATTTATCGCAAAGTCTACTCTGATTATGACAACGTGTGCATGGCCGGGTTTCGCTTGACCGGCTTAATTCTAGAGTTATCTTGTTAATTGAACATCCTGGATGTCATCAAGACAAGTCCATTAGAGTTAAGATACCAACCATGCTACCCGGGACATTTAATCCGGAGGGTGGTAAGCCGTCTTGAGACTTGTGATTTACCTTTCTATGCAGATGCTTGAAGGTACTTTTTTAAAGGTTGAGAAGCACGAAGGATAATTATGACCCGGAGGAGCATCAAAAGAATGACTTCAAAGGATTTCAGCATTCATTACGTGCACGATGGCACGGCAGAGATAAATTGTTGCACTTATTCTATTACAAAAATCTTTCAAAGTTTCAAGGGTGGAGCGTTGTTTGGTGAGCCGCTAGCCGGTTTATGACGCCTGCTGAGTCGAAGTCCCCGGCTCATCTTCTGCTCCGGCTGATCCCAAGGCTTCGAAGGTCGACGACTTCCAGTTGATGCCGCTGAGAGCTTTGAACTGAGCTTCTTCGTCAATTAACCCGGCCGGGTCAATCTCGGGGGCGTAGGTGTGTTGGCGAGCCGGAGGAATCAGACTAAGAGCTTCATAGCGAGGGGTTGGAATCCTCTGATTCTCCGCGTTGTACCCCGGCTGATACTTGGTTAAGTCGGTGTCGTTCCCGATGATGGTGGCCACCGGGCGTACAGCCTTCACGCATGCCGCGAAATCCTTCTGGTCGAAGGTGGAGCCGTCTTCCTTCAGGCTGGGGTAACCCAGGGCGATGTCTGCCGGGTCTAGCTCCGGTAGGAAGGCTTTGGCCCGGCTCAGCGCGGCAATTGCTCCGGATCTTGCGGAGGCTCGACGTAGCTCTTGGATTCGCTGTGGCAAAACTGTGAGCCGTCGCAGGACTTCAGCCAGATGGGTTGGCACCTCGTTGGATAGGGCCACCACAGCTAAGGCGCGCTGTGACCCGGTGTAGAGTTGTTCCACCAGGGTGTACACGGCCTTTAGCTTGGTGACCATGCTCTGGTTGAGGTTGGCACTCCTTGGACCTGTTTAATAAAGGTCAGGTAAGCCGGTGACAAGGGTAAATCGTAACATGTGCAGACTTGATGAAAGCCGGTGAGGCGACTTACCGAAGATAGCAGCCACCATTTGGGAAACCTGGTGCTTTAGACCAGAGAGCTCAGCGGTCTTCTCAGTGAGGGCTTTCTCCGCCTGTTCTGCCCGGGTCACCAGTGCGGCTTTCTCCTCAGCCCAGGCCTTCCGCTCAGTGTCGAATTCAGTCTTCAATTTCTCCTGAGCGGCGATGCTGGAGACAAACTTGGCATTCGCCTTCCGGGTCTCCATCTCTTGAGTTTTTAACCGGCTCTTGAGATCCGCAAGGTCCGACTCAAATTTCTTGCCAGTAGCCTGTATATATTTCCGGGTTATTAAACAGTCATTATATAAGTCCCAAGCACTTTCCAAGCAAAGACACTTGGCACTTGGGGGCTAATGCATATTGAACGTGTCTATCTACGTACTGCTGGTTCAATTAAGTAAGCCGAACTCTAAGTCTACAACATATGCCAAGTATAAGTTATAGACTTGGGGGCTAGCATGACAAGGATCACTATGCGGAAAGTAAGAAGACAGCAGAAGGTTACCTCAGACTTTTGTTGGATCTGATTGACCATGGCGATCTCCGCGTCCCGGCTCTTGTGAACCTGGCTGATGTAGCCAGAAACGAGCTCTCCAATGCTCAAATCGGGGTAGCCCGAGAGATCCAGATTCGCCCGGTGGGGTCGCAGCAGCTCCCCCTTCGCGGAGCATTGGGCCAGTGCGGTCGGCCTCCCCGGCTCAACATACTCCGTCCGGGTAATTACCACGTCCGGGTCGTTAGCCGGTGGGGTTGAGCCGGAGGCCTCCGGATTAGCTGACGCTTCGGTCGTTGTCTTGGTGGTCGGGGCAGGGGCTTCAGGCGCCGTATCCATGGGAATGGTGGCCTCGGAGGCGGCTGGCGGATCTTGAGCCGTCGTCTCCGGCTCAGGCAAGTCCGGCACTCCGGCTGACCTGGTCTTCTTTGCTCTTTTGGTGAGCTTTGCCTGGGCACTGAAAAGACAGAAGTGTTGGGCATACAAAGAGTAAATACAGACAGGTAATGTAAGGTGATTGTTATTACCCGGGTGCAGTTTTGAAGGCCGGCAGACTTGACTGCATGGAGTCACCCGAAGAGGGGGAGGTCTCCTGGTAATTGGAGTCAGAAGAATTAAGTGGTTGACGGATAACACCCGCCAACGGATGAAAAGGGTACAAGTGAGAAAAGACCTCGGTGCGACGCTTCCTTGTCGCGTCGGGTAACCCGGCGGAGAGGTCGGTGTCCTTGCGGGCCCGGGTGAGACGCCGGCTTTCGTGAACCTGCTGCTTCAAAAGAAATTGAGGGTCTTGATGAGCTAATGGATGAGAAAAGCTTACTTTCCGGGTTACCCTTCGGACTTTCAGCTGTGGCAAAGGCTCCGAGTCGGAGGAGAGTAATGTTACCTCTTCAATCACCGGGTTACTGGCGCCGGTGTCATCCTGTCAATAAACAAAATGATGGCAAAGTGGACAGCAGCAAACAACAAATATGGCAAGAGTTTAAAGGTTTAAGGGTTACCTCTGACTCGGAGCTATCGCTTAATTGCAGCAACTCCGAAGCAGTGGGTCTGTTTCCCTTTTTGCGAGGGGCGGCTCTCTTGGCGGCTTTCTTCGCCTTCCTGGCCTTCTTGGCCGCCTCATGGTCATACTTGACCCGCCAGAATTTATCATCAGCCTGAGAAATACAGTAATGAGTTCTTAGTAAGATGACAGGTAAAAAAAATGGAAAGGTTAAAGTCAGCGGCTTACCGCTGGGGCTGGATTGGTCTTGCAGAACGGGGCTAGCCCTGTTTTTCCACAGTCTGCCAGGCTCTCGTTTAATAGAGCCTTGGTCTCTTCTTCGGCAACATCTTCTGGAAGGTCGTTGCGACTGTGCCTCTGCGGGTCATCCTTTCGCCCGGTGTACTCACACATTAAGCCGGGCGGCGGCTCAATGGGATCACCCGCCATGAGATCCAGACCCGGACCAGGTCTATTCCGTTCAGACCGTTGCCTAGCAGGGCCTTGATCTTGTTGATCGTTGGAAGCAGAGGCTGGCGTTCCGCGGCAGTTAGCTTGTCGGATAGCGGATGAGTCGGCTCCAGGCGCGTTGGGCGAAAGCCGGGCAGCGGGCTCTCATCAGCCGGGGACGTGTCTTGGCAGTAGAACCAAGTCATGTTCCAGTCCTTGGGGTGACTTGGCGGTTCTGCGTAAGGAAATAGACAGTCCCTGCGCCGTTGGAGGAGATGCCGCCTAACTCTAGACTTGGACCGTTTGCGCACTCGGTTTGGCGGTTCAAATAAAACAGCTCTCTGAAGAGCAGCAGACTCGGCTCTTCTCCAAGATATACTTCACAAAAAACTTGGAAGTTGCAGATGTTGGATATGGAATTGGGTCCTATATCCTGAGGCCGAAGGTCAAAGAAGTTGAGCACGTCCCGGAAGAATTTTGAGCCGGGCGGTGCGAAGCCCCGGCTCATATGGTCTGCAAAGATCACTACCTCCCCGTCCCTCGGCTGAGGTCTTTCTTCGGACGGGTCAGGGGCACGGTAGGACATCACTTCCTTCTTGGGCAAATATCTGGACTTAACAAAGTTGGCCAGGGTTTCTTCGGTGACGTTGGATTTCATCCAGTTGCAAGTGATGGGAGCCTTGGGAGGCATGGTGACGGTTGGTGGTCTATGAGGAAGAGAAAGGTGTCCGGGTTAATTATAAGCCGGGGATTATCATTCAAACTACAGTGACGGCTTATGAAGGGGACTAATGATATATATTGATATGGTGGGTTATCTAAGCTGTCGGGGCTTTCAGGTTAAGTTGGTCATCTACGGCTTACTGCAGTTAAGTCGGAGGATTTTACAGAGCATGGTTCTCTTTAAACCGGACATGTAAGCCGCCGAGATTCAATGGCTGCGTTTTTACTAAGTGTGGTAAACAGGTTTCACATACTACCGTAACTTTTTTGGATCAAAATAGTCGGAGCAGAGAAAATTTTCTAGACCTAAAAAACAGAGGCAGGAGAAGTTCTTGAGGTTGAACACAGTTCTTATGCAGTAAAAAGAGGATTTCTTGCAGATGAAATGAGTTCTGAACGTCTACCGCAGTGGTTTTACGCAAGGATAAAGATCAACCGACTACAGTGGTGACGAGGACTGCCGAGTTTCTGGGCAAAGGTGACGAACACGAAGAACGGGAGGAACCCTACCACAGATTTGTTCTAGCAAGGCAGAGAAGACTCACCGGAGTTGAGGAAGAGCGAAGGTCGCCGCCGTTATCTGGTCCGGGTCAGGGTGATGCAGCGGCCGGGTCGATGAAGATCAGGGGTGCGACGGCGGCGGCGGCGGCAAAAGCTCGGGCAGAGGAACGACAGCGCGAGGAAGAAGGAGAGTGTGAGAAGAGAGTGCCGGGCCGGCCTATTTATAAGGCAAGTCATAAGTGGGCGCGATATTCAAGGAGACCACGGTGTGGTTATCTCCCCCTCACGGCGCCTCGATTTTCGCAAAGACGGTAAAAGCAGAGATCCGTTGCGGATCTGGCGGAGTAAAAAACGGACTTAATGGAGGATGACGTCACGGCAGATTATCTGGAGTCCGGAGAATGACGTCACTCCGGGTTATGGCCTTCACACGAACGGTAAGCCGGAGATTTTTCTGTCGGCAGAGTTGAAGATTGACACGAGCCGGCTCAAGTCAATCTGGGGCCTAATGTTGAGGATATAGACCTGGGAGTCACCCGCCAGGAGGGCCGAGTTACACTAAGGGTCATTGCCAGAAGCCCGGAGCTAAGTTTCAAGATAATGGGCCAGAGATGGGCTGAGACCCGGCGATGGCTTATTACCCATAGTTATCATCATTGTTATAGTAGACTTGTAGTGTAAGGCAAGTATTGTTTAGAGTCCGAGCCGGACACTCTTATGAGCCGGCCGGGACTCTAAGGGCCGCTGGGTGTCAACCTCCCTATATAAAGGGACGACCCGGCGGCGGTTTAGGGACAACAACAATCTGATCGAGAGCCGGGCATAGCTGTTTAGCTCCCTGGTTATCGAAACCCTGATTAATACCACCTCAACTGGACGTAGGCTTTTACCTTCACCGTAAGGGGCCGAACCAGTATAAACCCTCGTGTTCCTTGTCCCACTTAACCCCTTCAAGCTTCCCAATTGCGATGGCTCCACGACTAAGTCCTAACCCGAGGACATCTGCCATGACAATTCCACGACAATAGCCCTGTAAACCCGAAAGGAGTATTTGCCTTTCTAGAGATTTCAACAAGTGACTAGACTACACCGAGATGGAGTACATATGTGGAAAAATGAGTGAACCTACACCGTAAATAAATACGTAGTTCTCTCGTTTTCCTCTCGGCCTTGGTCGCGGTGCATAATATTGAGTATACTAGTACTACCATCTTGAAATTTACGAAGTCACCATAGGCACCTCGTCGTCGACGGGAACATCTCCTGACATGCGATAGACGTGAGCGGCAGTCGCCTCCATAGGTGCTTGAATGCCAAGGAGGGAGAGGGTAGCGGTTCCCGAGATGTTGAACGGTCAATGATGCATCCTCAAATTACTCTACATGCAGAGGGAATTAATTGGAGAAGCAGAATAGAGCCAGCACGATGTGAATGCAATAGAGTTTGGATTCTCATATAAAGGTGCCCCACCACTCCAATCCATCTACTCCTTAGTCTCTGCGCAACACTGCTCACTCCAATCCAAGACCAAGTGACCAGAAGCCAGAAGCACCTATGGAGGCGATGGTCGCGAGCGGCTGTCGGCTGTGCCAAATCATCCAAGGCGCCGGCCTGCGGCCCCGCATCGTGCAGCGTTTCCAAACGGTGCTGGCGACCGCCGGTGTCGTAGCCCACGCCGTCGCTGGCTTCGCCTCTTGCATGGACGACATGATGGTCAACTCCATCCGCAAGTTCGCCGCCGTCAAGAAGCGTGTAGCGAAAGCTCCTACTAGTCCTGCCAGCCACCACGCTCATGCGCGAGGGAGGGACGCAACTTCATTCACTTACTGCTCCTGCCTTTGTGTCTATGACAGGTGGGCCCAACAGGTGGTTGGCCCACCTGTCATGCAGCCAAAGGCAGGTGCAGTTAAGGCACCGGAGCTCAGTCCGCGAGGGAGAGGGCGTTGTAGTAATCAAACTTCTCGGTCTTGTACGAGTTGACGCGACACATCAAAGCACTGCACTCGATATAAGTCTTTTTACACATTTCAAATGGACTACTACATACGGATGTATGTAGACATATTTTGCTTCGCATGTAGTCACTTGTTGCAATCTCTAAAAAGACTTATATTTGGAAACGGAGAGAGTATAACGCATGCATGCATGCCGTGACTTCCCTTTTGATACTTGCATGTGTTGATTTGATGCACCTTGCCAAATTTTGACTATAAATTTAACTAACCAAATTTTCATGCATGTCACAAAAAATTACGGGGCTGTTTGGATTGTGACTATGTTTGTCTTATGTTGCCACATTATTTTTCCCACACTTGCCACACTTGCCTAACTTGAGTTGCTCAAATTTTTAGACACACTTTGGCTTGCCTAAGGGAATCTTGCCACACTTTTTGTGTCTATGACATGTGGGGTTCACTGCTAATAAAAAAATCTTGTCTTAGGTGTGGCTAATAAAAAAGACTTATATTTAGGAACGGAGGGAGTAGAAAATATAAATAATAATGCATGTTGGGGCAACCCACGTTTCCGATAATTTTAGCCGTGGGCTTGTTCACAATTTTTATGAGGGGGTGGTTGTTCATTTAATGGAGGGACTTGTACCAGACTTGAATGATACAAAGTGCGACCTGGCACACCGTAACACCACTTGGAACCAGTGGGTAGCTATCTCAAAAAACAATCAACAACTAAAAAAACGGCGACATGGCACGTAGTACACAATTTTAAACGATTGTTTCGATGGAGTGAAAAAGGAAAACCCCACTACGTATATATAGGTCGGAGCCTCCGCGCTTGCTTGCTAGGGTTGCTCTATTCGCACACTCTCATCCTCTCCAGATCTAAACAAGATAGGGGTGGTAACACTGTCTTTCTCCCTTCAAAAAACACTGTCTTTCTATCCTCACCGCTGGTTACAGATCCGGACGTATCCCCCTCCGCCGGTGAAGGGGAGGAGGGGCAGCATTTAGGCCATCATCGATAGCGAGGGAGGAGACCCACTGCCGGCCTCACTGTTATCTCTGGCCGAGCGCCGGCGCGGGAGGTCCTCCGATCCCTTTGTCGTTGCCCTAGTGTGGGCGGATCCGGCCTCCCACCGCCCACCTATCCACATCCCGACGACCTTCAGGTATATCTTCCTTCGAAACCGCCTTAGCTCTACTTCCCCAGCTCACTACGTCGCTGCATGTGCATCATTTTCTACCTCTCAGCCCCTCTCAATCGGATGGTCCAACGTCACCTTTTTTTCCTCTATTGTTAGAGGTAAAGCTACTTCATGGAGTCGAATCTTGTACTTGGTTCAAACAAGAAATAAAGTGGGGGTGGGGGAATTTAGTATGTAGTACAACGGACTTGGTACAAACAGGAAGGAAAGAGGGTGAAAGTAGTACAGACTGGTCATCCCCGGTCTCTTGGTCGAAAAGGGAAATATAGGGGTAACGCTATACACAGTGGTATGACCAGGACTAGATTTGCTATCCACACATAGGAGTAGGTGGCTAGAGTGAACAAAAATGGGACCAACCCAGATATGTTTCTTGGATGTTTGTTTCTCGGGGCAACAAACTATGAATCACCACTTTATGCCCCTGTTTAGGTACATGGTGCTGGACTACTAGTGCACCCACTGTCCCATGCCCTTATACCAAATATTTAGCTGTTCTTAATCTAATGCCCCTGGTAAAAATGAAGCCATGCCACTATTATAAGCCATGACAAGTTTAGCCAAATGTTTTTGCCTGTAATTGTTTGAGACTCTGACTGTTTCCTCTGTAGCTTTTTGTGCAAACAGGGATATCCATTTCACCTGGTTGCTGTTGTGACCTTTTGGTGCACTGCACAAAACTCTTCTTAAAAGAAGTGACTTTTGTGTTGTTTAACTGGAATGTCAGAATGGAACAGGTGGTTCATTTTGGTGGAACTGCACAAAGGGAGATATGTGTTCCAATCCTCATCATCCATATTGGCACCATAACCTTCCTTTAGGTAAAAATGATATTTAATGCATGTGTTCATCTCTATTTTGCGACTGCCATGAGAAAATAATGCTATTTTTTACTAGTACACTTGTACTCCCTCACTGACAAAACCAATTCTGAAATAGAAGGCCAATCATGTACTTGGTTTCACCAACTGGTGAGGAGAATGAGAAACAGAGCATGAAGAGGAAGAAGAAGAAGAGTAAATAGTGCCAAGGCGATCTTGCTAAAGCCAGAGGCCTCAGTCGAGGCCATTCAAGGGCTCCGGCAACGACTACCTTACATGTGAGACAATCCTCCAGGGAGCCCTTCCACTTCTGCTGTCTCACTTAATTAACTAGGAGTACTTAAGTACCACTAATTTATTGCTGCCTAATTTTTCTGTCGGAGTTAAACAAATCTTTAGTAGCACCCTATGCTGAATCATGTACGTGTGTATGTTTGTCTATGGAGGTGAATCATGTGGTGGAGCAGGAAGGGAATGCTAACATTACCCATTAAGATAATGAGGGTGCTTCTATTTGTTAGTGTATGTTTCATCAACTAGTCCCACTATTACATTAATCTCACTCTCTCAATATATGTGCCAACAGGGATGCTCGATTTTGGTGGAACTGCACAAAAACTTTGGGTGCTTCATTGCCTTGACAGCTTCCTTCCTTTCCTGTTAGTCACTAATCTCGGGTTGCATTCTTCCTTTGCTGTCAGTCGCTTGGCTTATCTCGGCTTCCAGTCAAAGGAAATAGTAATTGATATGCTACCTCACACAGGTTGGTACTGGTCTTTATCCTGATTATTGTGCTTGTCATATGTATTGGTAATTTGGTATTATGCTACTGTTTGCCGATTTCATAAAGGAGTAACTTGGAGCCTGAACTCGCAGGCAAATCATTACATCGGGTGATTTCAGTAGAACTGCACAAAAAGATCAGATGGACAGGTACTTATGCTGCTGCTGTGTACTCCAAAGTTCACTCAGACAAGCATCGGTTGACAAGAAGAAGTGTCTATATTCATTCGAGTATCAACTGGCGTCAACCAATTGCCAAACTCCGAGTATTAGGAGAGTGAACGCCAAAAATATTGCTTGGCGCATAGCCCAGAAAAACGCAGTCCAGTCTTTGGTCCCAACTTGTGCCTTTTGGTTATCGGCACATATGGTAGCGAACTGTATGGCATGGAGTCTAAAGATTCCAGACAAGTTGGTTGACGCGCATATTCATCTGGCACTTAATCAGTCTGCACGCCAGGGATGCTCCATTTCAGTTGAACTGCACAAAAAATTTGGGTGGTTCATTTTCTCAACCGCCTCCTTTCTCGTCTGCAATGTAGAATTTTGGCGAGATACAAGACCAAGATGAGCCAGTAAACTAGTTGGATGAAAGTAGTGGCCAAGTTGCTCAAACCTCCCTCGGCACGAGGCCACTATTTGAGGATAAACCTACAAGCAAAGTTCAGATTGTCTGTGCTACCTCTTATGTACTCGAAAGTTTACTCGTACAAGCATTAGTTTTAGCAAGAAGTACCTCCGACTGAACACCATTTACCAATCTGCAATGTAGAATTTTGGCGAGCTACAGGACCAAGATGAGCCAGTAAACTAGTTGGATGAAAGTAGTGGCCAAGTTGCTCAAACCTCCCTCGCACCAGGCCACTATTTGAGGATAAACCTACAAGCAAAGTTCAGATTGTCTGTGCTGCCTCTTATGTACTCGAAAGTTTACTCGTACAAGCATTAATTTTAGCAAGAAGTACCTCCGACTGAACACCATTTACCAGTCTGTACCCTAGGTAATTAAAGTTCGTCCATGGATCATATTGGCTGTGATCTCAATCATTTGGATGCATAAACATACTGAACATGTGTATATCTGAATCTTTTTGTGAATTATCTATGAATATTGTTGTGTGATCTATCAATCATTTGGATCCATAGACATGTTGAACTTGTGTATATATGAATCTTTTGAGTTGTTGATAGTGAATGTTGGCTATGAACATGAACGTGTCCTGTGAACCTGAGTTTGATACGAATGTTTACCTTTTCTGTTGTGCTTGTGTGTGAACTTGTTAGTACGCCTACTGTGGGGTATCTGACGTGTGGGTGTCAACGGCACACCATCTTCCCGAGAAGAATTGCACCTGCTTTGTTAGGGTAGCAACGGCGCATTAGCTCTTTTTAATCTTTTTGCTCTGTCTTGCCCCCTCCCCCGCTCAACCCCTGCCGTAATGTTTTCGGCCTCAAAACAAACATAGTACTGCGTTGTTTTTGGGGCTTGATGAAAAATCGAGTGCTGGTTTCTGTAGGTTGGCCCGCCCAGCAAATGGGCTGCTGGTCCACCAGAGACTGGGAGGCTAAAAAGACAAGTTGTATGGTGCAGAGGCAAGTAAAAAAAATGCCATCGAGAGCCATCCACTGAAGAAAAAAAATCGCTCCTGATGTGCTTCTTCAGTCGTGCCGCCGGCCCCCTCTATAATCCAGTTCGCTCGGGGATCTGGTATCAGTTTTTTCCAGAGGGCGAACAAGTATCAGCTAGGCCTAGGTTTTGTATTTTAACATGCGTAGCCCACGACATACGGTGACAGTGGTTTCAACTTATTTTTTGAGGTCCATACCGGCCTATGGGCTTTTTCTTAAAGATCAGCAGCCCAATGTATTTTTTAACCACATTATATATATTTATATTATTACTATTATTGTATATTTTATAGAGACTTATATAGACATTATAAAAACATCCCACGTGTTATTAACTTATAAAAGTAAATGTTTAACAGAAGTTGGCAAGGAAAATCCTGGTTGTTTTTGACTCACGGGCAAGGAAAATCCTGGTGATTGCGTACAAAAGCTTGCGAAGATTTTAAGTACCAATGTAATAATAACGTGCTCATTTTTATTTTGAGCAATAACTCGCTAATTTGTTAATTATGTATATAAAAAATGTGCCTCTCTGGTTTATTTTTGATATTAATTGCTCCTTCTAACATAACATTATATATATAACGAGCCCAGCTAATTCGTGTATTTGAAGGAAGTGCAAATGGGCTGTGATTTCTTAGATAATATAAATGGGCCGCATTGACGCGAAATTATTTGTTCACCCAGCCCAGAAAATGGACTGTATATTCTAGAAAACATGGGTTAAATATATGCCACATTTTTGCAGCCTGACATGTGGGCCAGTAGGTCGAAGCCTACGCAGGGCGTTGTCAACTTGGTCGGCATGCACCTTCAATCTCTCGTCTTCTTCCTCCAGCGTAGCCGGGACCGCCTGGTCCGGCCTCCGGCGGCTAGCGGCTCTGCTTAGCACGCATCGCTGCGAAGCGCTACCCCACCGCCGGCCAGGCTATCCCTCCACCCCTCCACACCTCATGTTATTCTCCACCGACTGCAGCCCCACACCGCACCAGAACCAGTTATAACCCTTCTCCTGCACTCAATCTGCGACTCCACTGCCGCGTCTTCCCATCTCCGAGTCGTTCCCGTCCGGGGCCTCACCGTCGTCCACCGCCTCACTGTGCTCGGTGCGGCGTGGTCAACAAACGAGAGTCATCGAAAGAGGACTGTACGTGGAGAGCCTGACGGCTGGGACCCACAAGGTCCATGGTCGCACGCAAGGAAATATCCTCCTTATTAAGCTAAAAAAATGTTTCCTCCACCTGACAGCTGGGACCCACCAGCTCTATCTTCGCACGGAAGGAAGTGCCTCCTTGTTATGCGAAAAAAATTATTCCTCCCGTTGACAGCTCAGACCCGTCAGATTTGGTGGCTGACTTGTGGGCCTACTAAGCGGACGTGTACGCAGGGCTTTGTCAACTTAATCAACAAATGATTCTAGCAGCTGGACCGTTGGATGTTAATCCAACAGCCGTGCTCCTTCTTCAACCTCTGTTCTTGCTCCTGTCTCCCATGGGTGGCACCGCGGCTGTGTTGCCGCGCACCCGAACCACTCAAGTTTCCCACTCCTCTCCATCTGCGACTCCACTGCCCCGTCTTCCCCATCTCCGGGTCATTCCAGTCTGGGGTCTCGCCGTCGTCCACCGGCCTTTGGTGCGCTCGGAACGGTGTGGTCAACGTGGTCAACAACCGAGAGTCATCGGAAGATGACTGTACATGAGAGGCTGACAGTGGGGACGCACCATGGCCATGGACGCATGCATGCAACGGAACGCGGCGTGGTCAACGTGGTCAAGGAATGACTTCCATCGGAAGTGTACTGTACGTGGAGAGGCTGACAGCTGGGTCCACAGCCGCAGCAAGGAAGTGCCTCCTTATTACGCTGAAAATAATGATTCTTCCACCTAACAGCAGGGACCCACCGGACGGGCCACCGTATTTTGCGAAAAAAAAGTTTCCCCCCTGACTGCTGGGACCTACCGGACAGGTCACCGTATTTTGCGAAAAAAACGTTCCCCCGCTGTCAGCTTGGACCCACCAGAAGTGCCTCCTTATTACGCACAAAAAATGAATACTCCCCCTGCTAGTTGGGACCCACCTTGGTGGGTGGCTGACTTGTGGGCCTACTAAGTTGACGGGGACGGAGTACTTTGTCAACTTAGTCAATATGAACGATTCTAGCTCCAGTGATCGTACGATGTCCATCCCACGGCCATAGTGCTTCTTCAACCTCTGGTCTTCTTGCTCCAGCCGCCCAAAGCAGCGCCGGTCGTGCCGCATGCTCCTGCCTCCCGTGGCCGGCTGTGCTGCCGCGGAGGCCTCACCGCCCCCTACTATTCCCACCGCTGGCCAGGCCCTGCAGCGACGGCAGCCTCACACCGCAGCCGAACCAGTGAATCCTCGTACTCCTCTCCGCACGGGCTTCCACTGCCACGTCTTCCCCAGCTCCGCGTCGTCCCCTTCCTAGGCCTCGCCGTCGTCCACCGCCCTGGTGCTCTCGGCGCGGCGTGGTCAACATGGTCAAGGAACGACTTCCATCAGAAGAGTACTGTACGTGGAGAGGCTGACAGCTGGGTCCACGGCCGCAGCAAGGAAGTGCCTCCATATTACGCGCAAAATAATTATTCCTCCACCTGACAGCAGGGACCCACCGGACGGGCCACCGTATTTTGCCAAAAAAACATTTCCCCTGACTACTGGGACCCACTAGCTACATCTTCGCACGCAAGGAAGTATGTCCGGGCAAAAAAATATTCGCCCCCTGACTGCTAGGACCCACCAGCTACATCTTCGCACGCAAGGAAGTGCCTGACAGTCAGGACCCACCTGGTCGAAGCGTACGTAGCATTGTCATTCTGGTCGCGAATGTGTACGTACATACTGGTCGATGTAGAGGCGCGCACGTGTCATGGTAGAGGCGCACATGTAGCATGAACACGTACGTACAGCGGCCAGTGTGCAAGAAATAAAATACGGCCACGTACGTACATACGGGCAGGGTCTCGAACGCCTACTCGCGCATACGTACGGCCAGGGCTCGTGTACATGGCTGGGTCAGAACGGAGAAATTGTGCCGTCGTCGTGTTCATGGGGAGCCAACCGGCTGGGTTGGAACGGAATGCGTCGTCGTGTTCATCGGGAGGGCTTGGATGGAACAGCCGATGGAAACGAGGCCTGGCGTACCGCAGAACAGAGGAAACGGCCTTGTGTTCGACCGGCCACGGTCAAAATGGGATCTTTTTCATCGGGAGGGGTCTGGCGTACCGCAAAATGGAGGAAACGGACCTCCTACGGTCGAAACGGGGGTCCTGTTGATCGGGAGGGGTGTGGCGTACCGCAAAACGGAGGAAACGGACTTGTGTTGGAGCGCTACGGTCAAAACGGGGGTCCTGTTCATCGGGAGGGGTGTGGCGTACCGCAAAACGGGACTCCACGGGATACTGTTCATCTCCACCGTCGACCCCCTCCAGCCTCCACGGGCTACTCTTCATCCACCGTCGACCTCCTCCAGCCTCCACCTGCGATTGTTCATCCACGGGCTCCTGTTCATCCAGCCTCCACCGCGCGCTACTCCACCGGCTACTATTCAACCAGCCCTCTCCACGGGCTCCTGTTCAACCACCCCTCCACGGGATACTGTTCATCCACCCCTCCACCGTCTACTATTCATCCTACCCTCCACGGGATGGTCCTATTCATTCAGCCCTCCACGGGGTCCTCTTCATCCAGCCCCAATCGGCTCGATCGATCGGGGACCTGTTCATCTAGAGGCAACACCACGGGGTCTTGTTCATCCACCCCCACCGGGAACTGTTCATCCAAACCCCCCCAGCAACGCTCACTGTTCATCCATAGGCAGCATCGATCGGCTTCAGTTAGTAGCAGTAGCGAAGGAATCGCTCGATCGGGTTCAGTTAACAGCCATCGATCGATCGCTCAGGTTCAGTAACGCGTAGCCTGCAGTGCAATCGCTCGGGTTCAGTTAGAGCCCAACGCCTCGCTCGGGTTCAGTTAGAGCCCAACGCCTCGCACCCACGCGCGTGCGTGTACAAGAGAAACACGCATCCTCAGCCCCGACCACCCACCATAACCGGGAACACCCCGATATTTTCCTCGCCCTCGCTTCTACCACGGTTTTTTCCGTCATGGACGGCCCAAAGAATGTCATGCAGCTGCGTCTCCGGCCCGCCCAGGATGAAAAGCCCATTTTCTGTCATGATTTTTTGTCATAGAAGTAGGAGCCCACCACATCTATGATGATACCGGGTTTTGTCACAATTATCGTCATAGAAGTGTCATAAGTATGACAGAAAAAATTTCATTCGGCCCAAAATGTCACGGATGTGTCTTTTTTTGTAGTGCTAGGAGGGTATGGCGTCTAGCGAGGGAAATTACCACCTTAGAGGTCCTTACTTTGATGGTACTAATTTTGCTAGTTGGAAGCATAAGATGAAAATGCATATTCTTGGACATAACCCCGTCGTTTGGGCTATTGTGTGTGTTGGCTTGCAAGGTGAATTCTTTGATGGGAGAGAACCGAACCGTGAAGCTACCACGGAAGAGTTGAAGATGCTGCAATACAATGCTCAATCTTGCGATATCCTCTTGAACAGATTATGCCCCGAAGAATTCAACAAAATCAGCCATCTTGAGAATGCAAAGGAAATTTGGGATACTTTGATTGATATGCACGAAGGTACCGACTCCGTCAAGGAATCCAAATTGGATGTGCTTCAAAGTCAACTTGACAAGTTCAAAATGAAGGATGGTGAAGGTGTCGCTGAAATGTACTCTAGGCTTGCTCTCATCACAAATGAGATTGCCGGCTTAGGAAGTGAAGAGATGACCGATAGATTCATCATCAAGAAGATCCTAAGAGCCTTGGATGGAAAATATGATACCGTGTGCACATGGATCCAAATGATGCTCAATTACAAAGACCTCAAGCCAACAGAAGTCATTGGAAGAATTGTTGCTCATGAGATGTCACTCAAGGATAAGGAAGAGCTTCACAACAAGTCAAGTGGTGCTTACAAAGCCTCATGTGATGCTCCTACATCATCAAGTGAGAAGCAAACCTTCAATGAAGAATTGAGCCTAATGGTGAAGAATTTCAACAAGTTCTACAAGAGTAGAAGCAAAGAAAGAAGTTCCAGGTCAAGGTCCTACAATGAAAAAAGATCTTCAAGTCGTGAGAGAAATTGCTACAATTGTGGAAGACCCGGACACTACTCTAATGAGTGTACGGCCCCCTACAAAAGAAGAGAATATTCACCCAAAAGGAGAAGTAGAAGAGAAGAATCACCACCAAGAGAGAGGATGAGTAGAGATGATCGTTATGAACGAAGAACCTCTCGGAGAAGCAAGGATTCGGAAAGGAAGGACAAATCATCAAGGAGCTACACAAAACAAAGACATCAAGCTCATGTTGGTGAATGGGTATCCGGCTCCGACTCCGACCACCACTCCGAAAGAAGTTATCACTCCGACTCCGAATATACTCAAGATGAAGGTGTTGCCGGTCTAGCACTTGTGTCAACCAACTCCTATGACATATTTGACTCACCAAATGAAGGAATTGGAAGATGCTTCATGGCTAAAGGCCCAAAGGTATCACACCCCGAGTATGTTCATTTCAATAGTGATGAAGATGATTTGCTAGGTGATGATGGTTTACTTGTTGACAACTCTAGTGATGAAAACTATGATGAACTTGCTATTAATCATGCTAATCAAGACAAAATGAATGATGATGACAAGAAGGAGATTGAGCATCTAACTAAAGAATTAAACACTCTTAAGTTCGCTCATGAAACTACCTTGGAAGATCATCAAGAACTTTTAAAGACTCATGAGAAGCTACGCTTTGAAAAGCTCAACCTTGAGCAAGAGCATGGGTTCTTAAAAGCAATCAATGATGATCTTCGCAAGAAAAGTTCTTCTTACATTGCCAAGCATTTACTCTTGTCTACTTACATGCCACAAGTTAAATCTAGCAACAAGAGCAAGAAAGATTCTTCTTCTAGTAGTAACAATAATCATGTTAAATCCAATGTTGTTGCTTCTAGTAGTTCTCTTGATTCCACTAATGATTCTCTTAGCCAAGTTACACTTGAGCAAGAAAATAGCTTATTGAAGGGAATTATAGAGAAAGGTGTTTACAAGAGCCTTGCCGGGAGTAAGCAATTTGAGGAAATTGTACGCAAGCAAGGAAGGCACCGGAAGAATCAAGGTATTGGTTTTGAATGAAAGTTAAATGCAAATGGAGTTGAGTGGGAAGAAGATCAATACCCCAAGACGAAGTTTGTTCCTCAACAAGAGAAGTATGATCCTACTTCCTTCCAAGGGACACAAGCTCAAGATGATCTTCCACCACAAGACCACAAGCACAAAGGCAAGGACAAGCTTCAAGAGGAGATTGATGCATTTGAAGAAGCTCCTAAGGCCTTGGTCAAGTGGGTTCCCAAGACTACATCAAGTTCTACTTCATCAAGTACGACTACAACTCCAAGGATTCCCATCAAGATGATGTGGATCCCGAAGAAGAAGAACTAGAAAGTTCTTGAGGGTGACTCTGCCAACATACTTCACTCATATTATCTTGGCAAGGACAAGTGCAAACAACTTCCACATCTTGTACTAGTTCAAGGAGTCACAAACCCTCTTGTTGGTAAGACAAGGGACAAGGTAACCTAATGTTTTCATGGACATCATCGTGTGTGAACATCACTCTATGTCTATGGATATCCTTGTTTGTTCCTTGTGGGACTAACCCGTGTAGGTATTGAAAGTGCAACTCACTCCAATGGATTGCTCCAAATGATCTACATCAACACTGACCATCCACATCTTCAACATCTACATGAAGTCATCATCGACAAAACCCAAGGTTAGTTCATCCCTCTTGGGGGGGGGATGTCACATCTAGGGGGGCTTTACTCTAACAATTGAGCTAAAGCAACTCTAATGGTGTGAACACAACAATGCTTTATGTAAAAGTGGTAACCCCAATTGTGCTTAAACGATGAGTATGACCTATGATCAAATGTTCTCATTTGACGCATAAGTCAATATACTAATATATAGATGACCTAGTCATCGCCAATTGCTTGATAGATGCTAAAGTGTTTGTGCATGCTTGGTCACATATTTCATTTGCCATTTTATTGTGTGAGCATGTTGATTGCATATTTTACTCCTTCGAGGACATCCATTTGTTGCTTTGATTGTTTGCCTTTTTCTTTTGCCAAATGGATGGACAAGAATTCCTAACAACTCCCTCTAGCTATCTATGCTTTTCTTGTCTCAAACTCTATTCATGCTACATCACAAAGTTTGATCAAGTCAGATTCGAACCACTTTGTGTGAGGAGCACTCGGAGTCCCCGATTCTTCATAGACTTAAACTTCCAAAACCTCCTGTGCATTTCGGTCTGACCAATCTATCCACTTCGGTCACACCGAGTTCACTGAGTTGATCTAGGTTTTTAATCTTGGTGCAACCGATTAGAACTTTTCGGTCACACCGAGTTGCAGTAACCGCTTGTGATTCTGCATCTCGGTGCCACCGAGTTGTTCCACTCGGTCACACCGACAGGGTCAGGATATATATATCGACGGGTGAGATTTTGGAAATTTCTTCAAAACCCTTCATCCCGCGCGTGTCCTGCTCTGCCGCCTCGGGTCTCTGGATCATCTTCTCATCGCCAGCGACCTCTCGCCACTGGTTTCCATCACCGTCAACGGATTTCAATGCCGATGTTGCTGCCGTAGCAAACTCACCGCCGAACTAGGGTATGAGTTCGACTTTTTGTGCTAATTCCTTACTCCGATTCTTAGCACAATGCATGCCATGTTCTTTACCACGTATGAGATCAATCTATCTAGAGAAAACGTCCATTAGATTAGGTTTGATTTGAAAATTTAGGGTTATGTTTCCGCCGAACTCATCTCAGACCGACCGAGTTGTAGAAATCGGTCTCACTGATTTGGCTTAGGCCATTGCACTTTCCCTTTTCGGTCTGACCGAAAGCTGCAAATCGGTGTGACCGCATTCAAATCTCTATGAAACCCTAGCAATCTCGGAGTCACCGAACTATGTCTTGGTCTGACCGATTTCACTAGTTTAGACTCCAATAGTTGCTTCGGTGTCACCGAGTTTAACAAATCGGTAGCTCCGAAATGCTTTATGTGGAAAAGTAAAACTAAGTTTTTGACTCATCTGTTTTGCAAAAAGTCTGCACCTTGTGATGCTCATCCACTCTACCTCATCTATATCTATTCACAGGGTCTGCTGTCAGTTTGCTTTGCCAATATGTCTGACCAGAGTGATAGCCAGAACAAATCAGAAGAGCAAGTGAACTTGAGTGAGGGCACTAGTCCCTCTAGCAGCTATGATGAGGGCAACAGGAGCACTCCAAGCAATTTGCCCAAGGAAGCCACTAGATCAAGGAAGAAGAGAACCTTAGACTCTGAGGATGAGGACTATGTGGCTACTGAGGAAGAAGTGAGCTCCAAGAAGAAAGTGCTGAAGAAGGAATATGGAACTGCAGCTGCAACAAAGACTGTTATGCAAAAGAAAGTTCCTGCCAAAAGAGTGCCAACATCCAAGCCAAGGAAAGTTCCAACAGGAGAAACCATGCAGTTCACTATAGAACAGTCAGATGATGATGTGGCTGGTGGCAAGAAGAAGAAAAGGGCAATAAGCACACCTGCAAAAGTACTTGGAAAATCAACCATGGTGAGAGATTCTGAAGAAGAGGAAGAGGAAGAGGATGCTGCACCAGCACCCAAGTCACAAAAGCTGATGGGGGTGCAATTAAGTCTGGGGCTGCCCCTTCTAAGCCCAAGACTGCCCCCAAAGCTATTTCTCAAGCTACAAAGACTTCAAAGCCCAAGAGGAGCACTAGGAACATTCCAGCTGCAGAGAAGAACAAGGCCCCAGTGCCTGAAGTTGAAGAAGAAGATGCTGAAGCCCAAGTGCTTAGAAAGCTTAAACCAAAGATTCCAGATCATGATGACAGCCATCCAGTGGCAGAAGATATGAGCATCAGGAAGGATGCAGGTCTAAGACTTTGGAGAAAAAGTGACCCTTATGCTGTGAGGAGGAAGACTGCAGTGGACTACAGGTTCCACACCAAAGGACAACAAGATTTCTATGAAACCATTCTGCTTGACAAGAAGCCCATAGTTTGTGATATGAAGTGGGTTGATTGGGAATACATTGATGAAAATGAAGACCATTTTCCAAGTGTACATGAGAGCTTCAGAGCATGTGGTATTGACAAGTTTGTGGGTCAGAAGCTGAGAAAATGGAATGATGAACTCATCATGCAATTCTACTCCACAGCTCATTTTTATCCAGATGGTAGAATTGTATGGATGTCTGAGGGTACAAGGTACCAGTCAACTGTTGATGAGTGGGCAAAGTTGATAAATGCCCCTGAAGAGCATGACGATGACTTGGATGTCTATGCCAAGAAGAAGAAAGACCACAACTCTATGGCCAACATGTACAAAGAGATCCCAGACAAAGCATTGGACACACATAGGTTTGGATCTGTTCATTACATGTTGTCCGGTCTAGCTACTATCAACACAATCTTGAGGCATACATTGTTGCCCAAATCTGGAGATCACAAGATGATTAGAGGCCATTCAATCAACTTGCTGCAGATATTTGATGTGCCTCAGAAGTTCAAAGTTATGAGCCTGTTGAAACGATCAAGAGGACAGCTGCTGATCAGAAAAGATCTTGTGGGTATGCTCCACATATTCAGGTGCTCATCAACTCCAAGATGGGCACACGCACTTATCTTTTGGACAAGGAGCATCTACCCTTGAGACTAGATTTTGAGGACAACACTGTTGTGATGAATGAGGATGATCCCACATCTGTGCAAGCACAAGAAAAGAGAGAGAATGCAAAGGCCGAGAAGGCTGCAAAGATGCCAGGTGTTGAGGAGGCATCTCAAGTGTTCTTAAAGTCAAAACAAGATCAGCTTGCTTATCTGATTCAAGCAACTTTGAGGATTGAGAAGGGCTTGGCCACCCTGACTCAAAATCAGGAGATCTTGGAGAGGATCATTGAGACCAAACTCTATGATCTTGATCTGAAAGTGATTGAGATGCAGACAGCTGTTGAGCAGGTCCAGGAGGAAGCAGAGGAGAGGAAAGGGCAAGCTACCACAGATGCCTTTCAGAGAGTGCCCAGATGTCAGAGATCTGCTGCAGTGCCCATGGCTAACACTAGAGCAACTACATTAGCACCAATAGCTACAGCTTCTGTGCCACCTCCAGTTGCCACTCCACCAGCTCCAACAACGTCTACAAATGCTTTCGTCCTTGGAGTCCTCTCAACACCACCTCCCGAAGACCAAGCCTAGAGAGACGCATAGCACTATGCATTTTCAAACTTTTTGGTAATTTGTTGCCGAAGGGGGAGAAATGTATAGATCATAGGCTTCGAGAGAGAGAGTGTTTTTGCCTCTTTGGTCTCTTTCTATATGATTGATACTTTTGTGTGTGCTTGTTTAATAGTCTTATGTTTGTGTGTGAGATACTTGTATGATCATGTGGTTGACCATATCCTACTTTAATGCTTGCTTGGATGATATTATCTTTTATATCTCATATATGATCATTCACTTTGCTTGGTGATGAGTGCATGCTTTTACTTTCTATCATTTTGAGCGCTCCACCAAGATGTATGTGACATGTAAGAGTAACCCATGATCCTAATCGATTGTGCTTTTGCATTCAAAAGCAAATTTCAAATAATGCACAAATTTAGGGGGAGCTCTTACTTATCACATACTTCTCAAAGCGACGATGTATTTCAATCTTATTATCATTTGTCGAAGCTTTGGTCTATGTGTTGTCATCAATTACCAAAAAGGGGGAGATTGAAAGTGCAACTATCCCTGGGTGGTTTTGGTAATTCCTAACAACATATAGCTCATTGAACTAATGCTATTTGAAGATCATCATTTCAGAAAGTTCAATGATTGGCATGGCATGGATTAGGAACGTGGACCCCTCAAAATGCTAAGGACACAAATTGGCTCAAGCTCAAGACTCTACATTTTCATTTTAGTGATCCAAGATCACATTGAGTCCATAGGAAAAGCCAATACTATTAAAAGGGTATGAGGTGTTGCTTAATGGCTTGCTTGCTCAAAATGCTTAGTGATATGCTCCAAAATCCCTCAACCACTTTCTCATATCCACATATGTCCCAAACCAAAAGTCAAACTCGGCCCCACCGATTTGATCTATCCAGCGCCACCGAGTTCACTTGACATAGCCACTGCCAGAAACCCTAGTCACTTCGGTCTCATCGATAGGGATCTCGGTCTCACCGAGATGGGATTGCAAACTCTCAGTTTCCCTTCGTAACGTTTCGGTCCAACTGAGATGAGCGATCGGTCACACCGAGTTTGCAATGCAAACTCTCTATTTTCCTTTCGTAACATTTCGGTCTCACCGAAATGAGCGATTCGGTCCCACCGAGTTTGCCTGACCAACTCTCTATTTGCCTATTATAGAAATTGGTCCTACCGAGTTTATGTGATCGGTCTCACTGAGATTACGTTAAGCCCTAACCTAATGAAATTGGTCCCACCGAGTTGACATGTCGGTCCCACCGAAAAGCCTAACGTTCACATTTTGAACTAAATCGCTTTGACCGAGTTTCATGATTCGGTCCCACCGAGTTTGGTAAAATGTGTGTAACGGTTAGATTTTGTGTGGAGGCTATTTATACCCCTCCACACACTCTTCATTCGTGGAGAGAGCCATCAGGACGTGCCTACACTTCCAGCATACATTTTCTGATAGAGAACCACCTACTCATGTGTTGAGACCAAGATATTCCAATCCAACCACAAGAATCTTGATCTCTAGCCTTCCCCAAGTTGCTTTCCACTCAAATCATCTTTTTACCAAATCCAAATCTGTGAGAGAGTTGAGTGTTGGGGAGACTATCATTTGAAGCACAAGAGTAAGGAGTTCATCATCAACACACCATCTATTACCTTTTGGAGAGTGGTGTCTCCTAGATTGGTTAGGTGTCACTTGGGAGCCTCCGTCAAGATTGTGGAGTTGAACCAAGGAGTTTGTACGGGCAAGGAGATCGCCTACTTCCTGAAGATCTACCCTAGTGAGGCAAGTCCTTCGTGGGCGATGACCATGGTGGGATAGACAAGGTTTCTTCTTCGTGGACCCTTCATGGGTGGAGCCCTCCGTGGACTGGCAGCCGTTACCCTTCGTGGGTTGAAGTCTCCATCAACGTGGATGTACACGATAGCACCACCTATCGGAACCACAGAGAAAATCTCTACGTCTACATTGCGTCTGCTCCCTCCAAACTCCTCCCTTTACCTTCATGTGCAATGTTTTACATTCCGCTGCTATACTCTTAGACTTGCATGTGTAGGTTGATTGCTTGATTGTGCTAAGTTGCTAAAATCTGCCAAGACTTAAAGTTGCGAAAAGGCTAGATTTTTATTTGGTCAAGTAGTCTAATCACCCCCCCCCTCTAGACAATGATCATTGCCTGGATATCGTCATGAGTATTTGAAGTTCTGTCAATTGCCCAATAGTAATTTGTTCACCCACTATTTGCTATTTTTCTCGAGAGAAGCCACTAGTGAAACCTACGGCCCCCGGGTCTCTTTCTCATATATTTCCCTTTGCGATTACTTTTTCCTTGCATTTATTTTCAGATCTATTAAACCAAAAATACAAAAAATACCTTGCTGCAATTTTTCCTTATTTATTTTATTTGGTGTTCGATCTATCAATTTACTACAAATTTATCTCACGCCCATTTGCCTACTTGAGGCGCCATACCCCGGAAGGGATTGACAACCCCTTTAATACATCGGGTTGCGAGGATTTGTTATCTGTGTGCAGGAGTTGTTTACGTTGTGTTGCTTGGTTCTCCGACTGGTTCGATAACCTTGGTGTCATATCTGAGGGAAATACCTACCGCCGATGTGCTGCATCATCCCTTCCTCTTTGGGGAAATACCGATGTAGCTTCAAGCGACATCACAAAGCATGGAGGCAGCTATCCCAATTTCATCTCTTGGTTCAAAAAAACGGTAATTTCCATTAGACAATTTCATTTCTTCGTCTAATTTGTGGCTAATGCAACAATCCCTTTCGTATTAAACTTGCAGGCAAATTCAGAGTTAATGAACGCCGAATTGAGACAAGTCGTTAATGGTTTTGACTTTAAGGTCTGTTCATTTGACAAATACGACATCAACGGGTATCGCTTTCGTACCTATGGCAAAGAGCTATCTATGGCCGACCGAAAGTCTACAAATTGTTGTGTCTCTGCTATGGGCGAAGGAGATACCGAGTATTATGGAAGAGTTGAAGAAATTTATGAACTTCAATTCTATGGTGCAAACCCACCAAACATCGTAGTCTTCAAACATTATTGGTTCCAGTCGAAGGAGACTAGAAGGACTCATGAACACTTAGGGCTAGTGGAAATCAAACAAAGCACCCATTTGGATGTTCCTGATGTCTATATTATGGCTCAACAGGCAACCCAAGTTTTCTATCTACCGTGGGCCTGTCAAAGTGATCCAAATCTCAATGGTTGGGATGTCGTTTATGAAGTGTCGCCACGTGTTAGACCACCTCCCCCCAATTAAGAGGATTATGAAACTCACATTAACATAGACACATATGAAGGAGAATTCTTCCAAGAAACACGTATTTCCAAAAAACGTTTCAAGAACCGCTCTACTTCACCCCAGAACATTGAAGTAGACAGGGCGGTGAACCCGACTTCACCCCTAAGCCGGAACAAGAAGAGCCTGAAGAGGTTACTGTTGCGGATGACCTGTCAATGCTTGACCGATTACGTAAAGGTGGCCTTCCACATGATGATGATGCATTTATTAATGATGATGATGAGCATGTCATTATCGATAGTGATGACGATGATGCATTTATTGATCCTGGAGCATTTATTGAACCCGACGATCCAGATTATTATTAGGTATTCAATTATTTATGTTGTACTTGATTTATATAGTTACTTATATGATTGTATGATTTATATAGTTGGTATGTATAATTTTCTTACTTTGTATGATTGTTTCCTATACATAGTGCCATGGTCTTGGTGTCCGTCCCCGTCGGCCCTCGCTTGCTTTATGATTCGGATGTGGTAAATTCTCTTTCATAACTATTTGTTGCATTTCACATTTATGACAATTATGGCCATCAAGTTGACATAGAGATCATTTAATCTAGGAGGTATGTGAACAGGAATTTGAAAATGACCCTCTTGTGGAGAAGTTAAATTTAGTTGAAAAATAAAATGAGTATTTGAAAGAAAAAATTAAAAGAATTGAAGAAAAGATGACATTGAGTTGTATGTTGCCGATGTCGTCGATGATCACAAGATGAAGATGAATGCAATGCGGTTGAAGATGGATACAATGCGCGTGAAGTTTAAGAAGATTAGAAAAAATGCCATTGATACTGAGGCTTGGTATCATTATGTCGTTGGATCAATTGTTACCTTAGTTGTGATCTTCATCACATTTGTTGTGATGAGGGTAAGTTTTCTCTAGTTTTTTGCTTTACAAATGGATACTTAGCTTATTTTCCTCCTAAATGGCATAATTACCTAAGTTAGATAGAAAAAGTGAGCCATACTTAGCTTCTTCAGTTCATTTATGACATACTTAGCATACTTAGGTCAAAATTGGCATGATAATCTTTGCTACCTCCAAAATGATATAGAAATAGCTTATTTTCCTCGAAAATGACATAATAACCTTACTAAGCTCCAAAATGACCTATTTACCTAGCTTAGCTCTAAAATGGCCTACACTTAGCATTTTTACCTAGCTTAGCAATAAAATGGCATTTTTACCTACCTTAGTTATAAGAAGAAGAAGATAAAGAAGAGGAGAGGAGAAAAAGAAAGAAGAAAAAATCTTCTTCTCTTCTTCTTCTTCTTCTTCTAACTAGTCTTCTTCTTCTTCTTCTTCTTCTTCGAACTTTCTTCTTTCCCAATTTGCAAATTTGCTTTAGATGAGGAAGCTTGCGTTGATGGAGTCTACTCTTCTCTTTATGCTTCCATCTTGTTTTGATTTTGTAGGATGAACAACTAATGTGAAACTTGCTACCTATATATGTATGTATGGATGAAACCATTGTATGCTTGTTGTTGGATATGTTGGCTAGCTACATATGTTGCATATGAACTTTTGATTTGCTATGTATATGTGTTGGATGATCATATCCATATGGCAGGGATATGATTTGGTATGTATATGTGTTGGTATGCTTGTCGAAAGTATTTTCATATGTGTGTGTGTGTCTATATATATATATATGTGTGTGTGTGTGTGTGTGTGTGTGTGTGTGTGTGTGAAATTGAATGAATTTAAGAAAAATCAGAAAAAACAGGGGCTATACAGGCTCTTTGCCGTCTGCTGGCAGACGGCAAAGAGCTTTGCCATTAGCCAGCTGACGGCAAAGCTGCCACGTGTCAGCTACCTGTGCAACATGGGGTAATAGGCTGGCTATTTGGATGCTTTGTCGTTCGCTGGCGGACGGCAAAGACCATTGCATCTTTGCCGCCAGCCAGCGGACGACAAAGAAATCAAATAGGCCAGCCCCCAGGTGTTGCCACGTGGACCGCTATGCCGTCCGCTGGCGGACGGCAAATATGCTAAGTTCTTTGTCGTCCACCAGCAGACGGCAAATATGCAATGGTGTTTGCCGTCTGCTGGCGGACGGCAAAGCACACCGTTAACCCACTAACGGCATGTAGCTGACACGTCTGCCGTCCATGTCCTTTGCCGTCTGCTGGCTGATGGCAAAGACCATTTCATCTTTGCCGTCAGCCAGCAGACGGCAAAGAAGCCTTTGTCGTAGCTCGTTTAGTCGGACCTGTTGCCGTCCGCCAGGCATGCCTTTGTCGTCTGCCATGGCTGATGGCAAAGTTCCAGATTCCTGTAGTGGCATATGCAAATATGGCCTGGGAACACTGAGGCCGAAAGGTCGAACGTGAATCATATAGTAGATATGATCAACATAGAGATGTTCACCATTGAAAACTACTCCATCTGATGTGATGATCGGACATGGTTTAGTTGATATGGATCACGTGATCATTTAGATGACTAGAGGGATGTCTATCTAAGTGGGAGTTCTTAAGTAATATGATTAATTGAACTTAAATTTATCATGAACTTAGTCCCGATAGTTTTTGCATATCTATGTTGTTGTAGATCAATGGCTCGTGCTACTGTTTCCTTCAATTTTAATGCATTCCTAGAGAAAGCTAAGTTCAAATATGATGGTAGCAACTACACGGACTGGGTCCGTAACTTGAGAATTATCCTCATTGCTGCACAGAAGAATTACGTCCTGGAAGCACCGCTAGGTGCAAGGCCCGCTGCAGGAGCAACTCCGAACGTTATGAACGTCTGGCAGACTAAAGCTGATGACTACTTGATAGTTCAGTATGCCATGCTTTATGGCTTAGAATCGGGACTTCAAAGACGTTTTGAACGTCATGGAGCATATGAGATGTTCGAGGAGTTGAAGTTAATATTTCAAGCAAATGCCCGAGTTGAGAGATATGAAGTCTCCAACAAGTTCTATAGCTGCAAGATGGAGGAAAATAGTTCTGTCAGTGAACACATACTCAGAATGTATGGGTACCATAACCACTTGACTCAGCTGGGAGTTAATCTTCCTGATGATAGTCTCATTGACAGAGTTCTTCAATCACTACCACCAAGCTATAAAGGCTTCGTGATGAACTATAATATGCAAGGGATGGAAAAGAGAATTCCCGAGCTCTTCGCGATGCTTAAGGCTGCGGAGGTAGAAATCAAGAAGGAGCATCAAGTGTTGATGGTTAACAAGACCACTAGTTTCAAGAAAAAGGGCAAAGGGAAGAAGGGGAACTTCAAGAAGAATAGCAAGCAAGTTGCTGCTCAAGGGAAGAAGCCCAAGTCTGGACCTAAGCCTGAAACTGAATGCTTCTACTACAAAGGGACTGGTCTTGTTTAAGGTCACTGAGTGCTCAAGGGAAGAAGCCCAAGTTTCGCGATGCTTAAGGTCACTGGAAGCGGAACTGCCCCAAGTATTTGGCGGATAAGAAGGATGGCAAAGTGAAAGGTATATTTGATATACATGTTATTGACGTGTACCTTACTAATGCTCGTAGTAGCGCCTGGGTATTTGATACTGGTTCTGTTGCTCATATTTGCAACTCAAAACAGGGGCCACGGATTAAACAAAGATTGGCTAAGGACGATGTGATCGCCGTCGGCACGCTACCTCTACATCTACCTTCGGGATTATTTTTAGACCTGAATAATTGTTATTTGGTGCCAGCGTTGAGCATGAACATTATATCTGGATCTTGTTTGATGCAAGACAGTTATTCATTTAAATCAGAGAATAATGGTTGTTCTATCTATATGAGTAATATCTTTTATGGTCATGCACCCTTGACGAGTCGTCTATTTTTTTGAATCTCGATCGTAATGATACACATATTCATAATATTGAAGCCAAAAGATGCAAAGTTAATAACGATAGTGCAACTTATTTGTGGCACTACCGTTTAGGTCATATTGGTGTAAAGCGCATGAAGAAACTCCATGTTGATGGGCTTTTGGAATCACTTGATTATGAATCACTTGATGCTTGCGAACCATGCCTCATGGGCAAGATGACTAAGACTCCGTTCTCCGGAACAATGGAACGAGCCACTGACTTATTGGAAATAATACATACAGATGTATGCGGTCCGATGAGTGTTGAGGCTCGCGGCGGGTATCGTTATTTTCTGACCTTCACAGATTATTTGAGTAGATATTGTTATATCTACTTAATGAAACATAAGTCTGAAACATTTGAAAAGTTCGAAGAATTTCATAGTGAAGTGGAAAATCATCGTAACAAGAAAATAAAGTTTCTACGATCTGATCGTGGAGGTGAATATTTGAGTTATGAGTTTGGTCTTCATTTGAAACAATGTGGAATAGTTTCGCAACTCACGCCACCTGGAACACCACAGCGTAATGGTGTGTCCGAACATCGTAACCGTACTTTATTGGACATGCTGCAATCTATGATGTCTCTTACCGATTTACCACTATCGTTTTGGGGTTATGCTTTAGAGGCGGCTGCATTCACGTTAAATAGGGCACCATCTAAATCCGTTGAGACGACACCATATGAACTATGGTTTAGCAAGAAACCTAAGCTGTCATTTCTTAAAGTTTGGGGCTGCAATGCTTATGTGAAAAAGCTTCAACCTGATAAGCACGAACCCAAATTCGAGAAGTGCGTCTTCATAGTATACCCAAAAGAAACTGTTGGGTACACCTTCTATCACAGATCTGAAGACAAGATATTCGTTGCTAAGAATGGATCCTTTCTAGAGAAGGAGTTTCTCTCGAAAGAAGTGAGTGGGAGGAAAGTAGAACTTGATGAGGTAATTGTACCTTCTCCCGAATTGGAAAGTAGTACATCACAGAAATCAGTTCCAATGATGCCTACACCAATTAGTGAGGAAGTTAATGATGATGATCATGATACTTCAGATCAAGTTACTACCGAACCTCGTAGGTCAACCAGAGTACGTTCCGCACCAGGGTGGTACGGTAATCCTGTTCTGGAAGTCATGTTACTAACCATGACGAACCTACGAACTATGAGGAAGCGATGATGAGCCCAGATTCTGCGAAATGGCTTGAGGCCATGAAATCTGAGATGGTATCCATGTATGAGAACAAAGTGTGGACTTTGGTTGACTTGCCCGATGATCGGCAAGCCATAGAGAATAAATGGATCTTCAAGAAGAAGACTGACGCTGACGGTAATGTTACTGTCTGCAAAGCTCGACTTGTTGCGAAAGGTTTTCGACAAGTTCAAGGAGTTGACTACGATGAGACCTTCTCACCCGTAGCGATGCTTAAGTTTGTCCGAATCATGTTAGCAATTTCCGCATTTTATGATTATGAAATTTGGCAAATGGATGTCAAAACTTCATTCCTTAATGGATTTCTTAAAGAAGAGTTGTATATGATGCAACCAGAAGGTTTTGTTGATCCTAAAGGTGCTAACAAAGTGTGCAAGCTCTAGCGATCCATTTATGGACTGGTGCAAGCCTCTCGGAGTTGGAATATACGCTTTGATAGTGTGATCAAAGCATATGGTTTTATACCGACTTTTGGAGAAGCCTGTATTTACAGGAAATGAGTGGGAGCTCTGTGGCATTTCTAATATTATATGTGGATGTCATATTGTTGATTGGAAATAATACAGAATTTCTGGATAGCATAAAAGGATACTTGAATAAGAATTTTTCAATGAAAGACCTTGGTGAAGCTGCTTATATATTGGGCATCAAGATCTATAGAGATAGATCAAGACGCTTTAATTGGACTTTCACAAAGCACATACCTTGATTTTTTTTAAGAAGTTCAAAATGGATCAGTCAAAGAAAGGGTTCTTGCCTGTGTTACAAGGTGTGAAGTTGAGTCAGACTCAATGCCCGACCACTACAGAAGATAGAGAGAAAATGAAAGTCATTCCCTATGCCTCAGCCATAAGTTCTATCATGTATGCAATGTTGTGTACCAGACCTAATGTGTGCCTTGCTATAAGTTTAGCGAGGAGGTACCAAAGTAATCCAGGAGTGGATCACTGGACAGCGGTCAAGAACATCCTGAAATACCTGAAAAGGACTAAGGATATGTTTCTCATTTATGGAGGAAACAAAGAGCTTGTCATAAATGATTACGTCGATGCAAGCTTTGACACTGATCCAGATGACTCTAAGTCACAAACCGGATACATATTTATATTGAATGGTGGAGCTGTCAGTTGGTGCAGTTCCAAGCAGAGCGTCGTGGCGGGATCTACGTGTGAAGCGGAGTACATAGCTGCTTCATAAGCAGCAAATGAAGGAGTCTAGATGAAGGAGTCATATCCAATCTAGGTGTAATACCCAGTGCATCGGGTCCAATGAAAATCTTTTGTGACAATACTGGAGCAATTGCCTTAGCGAAGGAATCCAGATTTCACAACAGAACCAAACACATCAAGAGACGCTTCAACTCCATCCGCGATCAAGTCAAGGAGGGAGACATAGAGATTTGCAAGATACATACGGATCTGAATGTTGCAGACCCGTTGACTAAGCCTCTTCCACGAGCAAAACATGATTAACACCAAGACTCCATGGGTGTTAGAATCATTACAATGTAATCTAGATTGTTGACTCTAGTGCAAGTGGGAGACTGAAGGAAATATGCCCAGAGGCAATAATAAAGTTGTTATTTATATTTCCTTATATCATGATAAATGTTTATTATTCATGCTAGAATTGTATTAACCGGAAACTTAGTACATGTGTGAATACATAGACAAAATAGAGTGTCCCTAGTATGCCTCTACTTGACTAGCTCGTTTGATCAAAGATGGTTAAGTTTCCTGACCATAGACATGTGTTGTCATTTGATGAACGAGATCACATCGTTAGAGAATGATGTGATGGACAAGACCCATCCGTTAGCTTAGCATAATGATCGTTAAGTTTTATTGATATTTCTTTCTTCATAACTTATACATATTCCTCTGACTATGAGATTATGCAACTCCCGAATACCGGAGGAACACCTTCTGTGCTATCAAACGTCACAACGTAACTGGGTGATTACAAAGATGCTCTACAGGTGTCTCCGAAGGTGTTTGTTGGGTTGGCATAGATCAAGATTAGGATTTTTCACTCCGAGTATCGGGGAAGTATCTCTAGGCCCTCTCGGTAATGCACATCACTATAAGCCTTGCAAGCAATGTAACTAATGAGTTAGTTGCGGGATGATGCATTACGGAACAAGTAAAGAGACTTGCCGGTAACGAGATTGAACTAGGTATGATGATACCGACGATCGAATCTCGAGCAAGTAACATACCGATGACAAAGGGAATAACGTATGTTGTTATTGCGGTTTGACCGATAGAGATCTTCGTAGAATATGTAGGAACCAATATGAGCATCCAGGTTCTGCTATTGGTTATTGACCAGAGATGTGTCTCGGTCATGTCTACATAGTTCTCGAACCCGTAGGGTCCGCACACTTAACGTTCGATGACGATTTGTATTATGAGTTATGTGTTTTGGTGACCGAAGTTTGTTAGGAGTCCCGGATGAGATCAAGGACATGACGTGGAGTCTCAAAATGGTCGAGAGGTAAAGATTCATATATTGGAAGGTAGTATTCGGACATCGGAATGGTTTCGAGTGGTTCGGGTATTTTACCAGAGTACCGAGTTGTTACCGGAACTCCCCGAGGGAAGTACTGGGCCTATATGGGCCTTAGGGGAGAGAGAGGGAAGCCCGCGAGGGGTGGCGCGCGCCCCCCTCCAAGGGAGTCCGAATAGGACAAGGAGGAGGGGGCGCGGGCCCCCTTTCCCTCTCCCTCTCCCTCTCCTTCCTTTTCCCCTCCGGTAAAGAAAGGAAAAGGGGGGGCGAATCCTACTAGGAATGGAGTCCTAGTAGGACTCCCCCCCATGGCGCGCCCCTCTTGGCCGTCTGCCTCCTCCTCCCCTCCTTTATATACGGGGGCAGGGGGCACTCTAGAGCACATCAATTGTTCTCTTAGCCATGTGCGGTGCCCCCCTCCACAGTTTACTCCTCCGATCATAGCGTCGTAGTGCTTAGGCGAAGCCCTGCACAGATCACATCACCATCACCATCACCACGCCATCGTGCTGACGGAACTCTCCCTCGACCCTCTGCTGGATCAAGAGTTCGAGGGACGTCATTGAGCTGAACGTGTGCTGAACTCGGAGGTGCCGTACGTTCGGTACTAGATCGGTTGGATCGTGAAGACATTCGACTACATCAACCGCGTTAACCTAACGCTTCTGCTTTCGGTCTACGAGGGTACATGGACACACTCTCCCCTCTCGTTGCAATGCATCTTCTAGATAGATCCTGCGTGATCGTAGGATTTTTTTTGAAATTGCATGCTACGTTCCCCAACACATAGTACTTCGTTTCTATAACTAATAGATTTTTGCAATAAGTACGTGAGTTCTTTATGACTAATGTTGAGTCCATGGATTATATGCACTCTCACCCTTCCACCATTGCTAACCTCTCTAGTGCCGCGCAACTTTCGCCGGTACCATAAAACCACCATATACCTTCCTCAAAATAGCCACCATACCTACCTATTATGGCATTTCCATAGCCATTCCGAGATATATTGCCATGCAACTTTCCACCGTTCCGTTTATTATGACACACTTCATCATTGTCATATTGATTTGCATGATCATGTAGTTGACATCGTATTTGTGGCAAAGCCACCGTTCATAATTCTTTCATACATGTCACTCTTGATTCATTGCACATCCCGGTACACCACCGGAGGCATTCATATAGAGTCATATTTTTTTCTAAGAATCGAGTTGTAATTCTTGAGTTGTAAGTAAATAAAAGTGTGATGATCTTCATTATTAGAGCGTTGTACCATGTGAGGAAAGGATGATGGAGACTATGATTCCCCCACAAGTTGGGATGAGACTCCGGACAAAAAAAGGAGGCCAAAAAAAAGAGAGAAGGCCCAAATAAAAAAATGAGAGAAAAAAGAGAAGGGACAATGTTACTATCCTTTTACCACACTTGTGCTTCAAAGCAGCACCATGATCTTGATGATAGAGAGTCTCCTATGTTGTCACTTTCGTATGCTAGTGGGAATTTTTCATTATAGAACTTGGCTTGTATATTCCAATGATGGGCTTCCTCAAATTGCCCTAGGTCTTCGTGAGCAAGCGAGTTGGATGCACACCCACTTAGTTTTCTTTTTGAGCTTTCATAAACTTATAGCTGTAGTGCATCCATTGCATGGCAATCCCTACATACTCACATTGATATCTATTGATGGGCATCTCTATAGCCGTTGATAGGCCTAGTTGATGTGAGACTATCTCCCTCTTTTTGTCTTCTCCACAACCACCATATTCTATTCCACCTATAGTGCTATATCCATGGCTCACGCTCATGTATTGCGTGAAAGTTGAAAAGGTTTGAGAACACCAAAAGTATGAAACAATTGATTGGCTTGTCATCGGTGTTGTTCATGATTTGAATATTTTGTGTGATGAAGATGGAGCATAGCCAGACTATATGATTTTGTAGGGATAAGCTTTCTTTGGCCATGTTATTTTGAGAAGACATAATTGCCATGTTAGTATGCTTCAAGTAGTATTGTTTTTATGTCAATATTAAACTTTTGTTTTGAATCTTATGGATCTGAACATTCATGCCACAATAAAGAAAAATTACATTGATGAATATGTTAGGTGGCATTCCACATCAAAAATTCTGTTTTTAACATTTACCTACTCGAGGACGAGCAGGAATTAAGCTTGGGGATGCTTGATACGTCTCCAATGTATCTATAATTTTTGATTGTTCCATGCTATTATATTATCTATCTTGGATGTTTTATATGCATTTATATGCTATTTTATATGATTTTTTGGACTAAGCTATTAACCTAGAGCCCAATGCCAGTTTTTGTTTTTTCCTTGTTTTTGAGTTTCGCAGAAAAGGAATATCAAACGGAGTCCAAATGAGCTGAAAATTTACAGTGATTTCTTATGGACCAGAAGAAGCCCCCGAAGCAAAAGAGTTGGGAGAGAAGAGCCACGAGGCCTCCACAAGGATGGAGGGCGCTCCCTACCCCCTGGGGGCGCCCTCCGGTCTTGTGGGCTCCTCATGGACCCCCCTGACTTGTTCTTGACGCCAAAAATTCCTATAAATATAGAAAACCCCCAGAAAGAAATCTAGATCGGGAGTTCCGCCGCCGCAAGCCTCTGTAGCCACAAAAAACCAATCGGGAGCCCGTTCCGGCACCCTGTCGGAGGGGGAAACCATCACCGGTGGCCATCTTCATCATCCCGACGCTCTCCATGACGAGGAGGGAGTAGTTCACCCTCGGGGCTAAGGGTATGTATCAGTAGCTATGTGTTTGATCTCTCTCTCTCTCTCGTGTTCTTGATATGGCACGATCTTGATGTACCGCGAGCTTTCTTATTAAAGTTGGATCATATGGTGTTTCTCTCCCTCTTCCTTCTAGTGATGAATTGAGCTTTACCTTTGAGGTTTCACTATTATCGGATTGAATACTATTACGGATTTGAGAACACTTGATGTATGTCTTGCGTGGGAGATCCGTGGTGACAATGGGGTGTTCTATTGATTCACTTGATGTATGTTTTGGTACTCAACTCGCGGATTCCCGAGGTGACATTGGGGTAATCTATGCATAGGGGTTGATGCACGTTTTCGTCCTTGTTTCTCCGGTAGGAATCTTGGGGCACTCTTTGAGGTTCTTTATGTTGGATTGAATATTATGAATCTAAAGTTGTTTGATGCATATCATATAATTGACCCACAGATACTTGTGGTAACATTGGAGTATCTAGGTGACATTAGGGTTGATTGATGTGTGTCATATGGTGTTATTTTACTACGAACTCTAGGGCTGTTTGTGACACTTATAGGAATAGCCCAATGGATTGGTCGGAAAGAATAACTTTGAGGTAGTTTCGTACCCTACAAGCAACTTCATCTTATGTTCTCCGCGATAGGAACTTTGGAGTGACTTTTGTCGCGCGTTGAGAGATTGCCATATGATCTAATTATGTTATCATTGTTGAGAGAACTTGCACTAGTGAAAGTATAAACCCTAGGCCTTGTTTCCAAGCATTGCAATACCGTTTTCGCTCACTTTTATCATTAGTTACCTTGCTATTTTTAGATTTTTAGATTACAAAAACCTATATCTACTATCCATATTATGCTTGTATCACCATCTCTTCGCCGAACTAGTGCACCTATACAATTTACCATTGTATTGGGTGTGTTGGGGACACAAGAGACTCTTTGTTATTTGGTTGCAGGGTTGTTTGAGAGAGACCATCTTCATTCTACGCCTCCCACGGATTGATAAACCTTAGGTCATCCACTTGAGGGAAATTTACTACTGTCCTACAAAACTCTGCGCTTGGAGGCCCAACACGAGTCTACAAGAAGGTTGCGTAGTAGACATCATCTACCCATCCATTGCAACTGGCCTTTGTTTTGTTGAAGGGCGACGGGAGAGGGGGGCAGTTGCATGTAACCCTCGATTGCACTACATGTCTACTCAAACGACTGCAAGTGACCTTTATTTTGTTGGAGAGCGGAGGCGGAAGAAGGGGAGTTACATGTTTGACACTAGACATGCTACTGGAAGTATCTGCTCGCTGCAACTGTGTGTTCACCCTTCCGACTGCAACTGACCTTTTGTTATGTTGGAGGGTGGCGGGAGAGGGAGGAGGTTACTGGCATGTCTGACACTAGGCACACAACTGTAGTGTCACCACCGACTGCAATTGCATGTCTACCTACCCGACTGACCTTTAGTTTCTAATTTTTTGACTTGCAACTACAAGTCCCGTAACAACCACATAGGTGGTGTGGGTCTGTTTTTTTTTATTTTAACATTTTTTCTTACTAAAGGACTAAAAAATATTTCATCATTTTTGAATTAGAGTTTCTTTTTTTTTTTACCATAAAACAGTAAGACAAAAGCCTTACTGTAGATCTTTTCATATAAATAGGAAGAAACATAGTCTTTACAATGGTTGTTGGGGAGACAACCAGGGGAGATTATGAATTAGAGTTTCTATCATTTATCCCTTTCTCATTTTATTTTATCGTCCTTTTTTCAACCACTTTTTCTGGTCTATAGAAAAAAAACACCAACATTTACCCCTTTCTCATTTTATTTTTCTAGCTCTAGCGTTGTATCACTTCTAGTTATTTTTGGGCTTTCTTTGCTTGTGTATCTACTGTTGTGTAATATTGTAACATGAGCATTTCTCTTTCTTTATCGGTCACGTGGGAGCGCATTTTCCTTTTCCAACATGGGGTTTTTCTTTCCTTGTCATTCCTTTTTTCTGTCCTCTTCAAATATTTCTGCCAAAACAAAAATAAATAAAAAGTAAAAAACAACACAAGCCAGCCCAAATCAGTCAAGCTCACAAAAAAACAACACAGAAGACAACCGAGCCCACAAACTAGCCCAACAAGCGGACAACAGAAAACAGCGACAGAACCAGCGATCAAACAGGGCGATCACACGGTTGATGACGTCATTCGACTGAGACATAGCAAAGTCTCAGTCGACTGAGACCTAAACGGTCCCTATTTCATATATTAGTGCAGCACAGCCCGTTGGGTGTATTTGTGTTTAGGCGGGGCTTAATTGTATAGTAGCGCAGCACAGCTTCACGACTCTTGTCAGTTTTGATAAATGTTGTCGGTAGCACAAGTTTTTATGGCTTTAGTCAGCTGGTATTGGAAATAAGTTTCATGCTCATTTAGTGAAGTTTCATGGCATACGTCCATAACAAGGCAGTATAATTATGTTGTGGTTTTTTGTTTCTTTTATCAGAGCCTCAACAACGGATGATGAGGAACTGACCGATGGTTCATTCTCAACATGCTTCTCAGCCACCCGTTTGCGTCAGGTTGCGGAGAAGCCGACTGATAAAAAGAAGGCACTGGTAAACAGTTGCAGCTTTGGATCGCTCATATATATCGACTCATTTTCTGTGCCAGATGAGCTGATGGATTGGGTAGTCATGAAAGTTGACACAAATTTGGGTTTGTTTAGGTATCAAAACACAATCATACATTTTATCTCTGCCTTTTTTATGTTTGTTGCATTTATTTGTTTCAAATCAGATAGTGCATCAATTCCCTATTTGAATGACATGGGTCTATTTTACGTGCTTCCTTTTTGCAGTCACAAAAAGAAGACCATATTGTTTACAAGAGACATCGTGCAAAAAAAATTCGATATCCCTTCTGGGTCAAGGCCGGTGGAGCTGTTGAGGAATGAAGCATATGTGTTGCGGGACCTGTGTTTGTGGTCGGCCCGTGTCGCACAATCTATATAGCCAGGTTTGGCCAGCCCACACCTTCCTATTTTTATTTTACTAGATGACATGTTGCATCAATAGCGCAGAGATCAATTAGCGGGAGCTTCTGAAACATTTGACAATGCTTACAATGCATAGGCTGTTGAAACACTGCATTACGGAGAGGGCTCCAAATGATATCTGATATTGGATGTTCAAAAGTTAGTGGAATCCGATGGTTTGAAACTGATGGATCCATGCAACGGAAAGACGTACATTCGAGGACCTAATTCAGTGTTACTTGTTGATTGCTTTCACTTGGCTCATGGTATTACATCAATCTCTTTCAATCACTGTCCCAGGGAAGCAAACCGGCTGGCACACTTTCTGGCGAGGATTTCTATGATTCTAAGACTAGCTATGTTTGGGTGGATGTTACTCCTGATTTCTTATTACCTCTTGTACTTCTTGATGTAACATTGCCACGTTATAAAACAAAATCAGGGCACGGTTTTGTTTTTTTACCACGCATTCCACCAATGTTATTTCAGAATGAAATTTTGCATGCATAACAAGCATTTCTTAAAGTATGTCATAAAAAAATCAGAAATTTTTTGAAATATTTTTCTATTTTATTTATTTTACTGTTCACATCAGGAGCATATGAGCTCAGGTGTAGAAACTCCATGTCTTTTATACAACTTCCACTCCCACTCACATCCATGGTTTCCAGTCTGAAGCGTTTTTATGTTTTCATGATTTCAAATGTCGAAGAAGATAAACATCAGATAACGTCTCGATGTGTATAGGGAATAATAATGACAAATTAGACAATATATTATGTTTTGACCTTTTGGTTCTTTCTTGCATGTGTTCCACCAACATCAAGAAGGTGATGCATTAATATGGGTTGTAAATCATTCAGAACCAACACCGGTGGGGATGAGGTAAGGCTGGTCACAATGGGGAGGAACTTAGGAGTAACATCACACACTCCAATACACCTTTGCTTATGTGGCACATATTTAATGAAGAGAGAGGTGCTTGTGGTAACTAGCTAAGTTACCGGAACATCACACACTCCAAAAAACAATGAGTCTATAACCTAATAAATACATCGTTACATGACACTACATAGATGCTCCTACCCATTATGGAGGTAGTAACACAGTTTAGGGAAGTGTGTAAGTTACTAGCTTATGTTCTTGCCCATTGTGACCAGCCTAAAAGGTGCTCCTGTACCTTGGAGAAGATCCTCTCGTCGGTCCCGTTAGCGTAGATGGTGGAGAAGCCGTGGGGCGCGTAGATCACCACGTTGTCCACCATGCACGGGCAGTGGTTGTACACCCACACCGCCATGATCATCGGCATCTGCTTCAGCTTCCGCCCGCCGCCGCCCCCACCGCCGGCGGAGCTCATGTGCTGCTGCTCTTGCTCTTGCGTCGTGCGGTGGCCGTGCTGCTTGTAGCTGTCGACCCGGATATGCCGTATCTCCAGGTCCGCCACGGTGCACGTCTTGTTGCAGCTGCTCCCTGGAAGAGAGATTCACGGGCAGAATGAGTTAGGAACCGGAACTGAACCGAACAGATTCACGAGCTGCTCAAGAAATTATACATATGCTCGCACACATGATTCTGGATTGGAAATGTCTTGTTACCTTTGGCCAAGGTGAGGAGCAGGACAACTGCCACAAGAAGCTTGATGCGCCTCTCCCGCCCCATAGCCATTCACGTATTTTTTTTAAGTGACGAAATTAGATGTGGGTGATTTTGTTGTCAAATTACACGTGCGGTTGAAAGTTGACGACTTCGATTGGGGTCTGGTGGCGGTGTACGGAGCAGCACAATCTGGGCACAGACCAAAATTCCTTTATGAATTAGTACGTATTTGTGGGGACGAGAAACTCCCTATTTTGGTAAGAGGTGAATTTTTTTTTTGACGGGAGGTAAGAGGTGATTTTTAATATTATTCATAGACAAGATGTGAAAATAATAATGATGGTAATCTGATGGTAGATGGCCATTCATGTTTAATGCTGTTATTGAAATTCTAGATTTGAAGGTTATCGCTCTTTCTATTCATAAATAGACATGGACTAACAATCTTCCTATTCCAACTTACAAGAAGCTAGATCCTGTATTCACTCCCGCAGATTCGGAGCAACAGTTCCCTCTTATAATAGTGGAAGCTTAGAAAGGGGTCCGTCGGGTCATACTCTTATATCGATGGACTCTAGTGAGGCGGCTCACCTAGGGACAAATGGTGGTGTGATAAATGCTAGAGCATGTCTTCTCTTGCAACTTGACGACAAATCTAACCTATCCTGCACGAAAAGAAAAAAAAGACAAATCTAAACCTGCTTCCTTCCAACTGAGTAACTTCAACAACTCATTCCAAGCTTTCTGCCACCTCCAAGTTTAACTCTCTATTCTCTGCATTCAATTTCTTAATTATGTGTGGCAGAATTAATCCAATTAACTTCCTTTCTATTCTTATCTACGCACATGATCATAAGAAACTGCCAAATCTTGTCCATGAAGCCGTCTAAGTTCAAAGACCTGTGGTGCCTAATCGAATTGTTGAAGCACTTTGCCATGTTGTTGGTTAGACAATCCACCTTACAAATGGTTAAGAACAGATTCCTAGTCCACAACCTATTATGCCACTTCCTAAGATATGCAGTTGCCACTGGCTTTGCTTTCTCCATTACAACCCAATTTTTCTCAAATATATATGGGTTCCATGAGTCGCCCTTTGCCACATCGAAGTCACACGCCCCCTTTGCAGTTGACTCGCCGCCCTCTCTCATAGCTGAGTGCATCATAGTCACGTCGTCTCCCTCCGCTGCAGATGCACTCGCCGCAGCCCCATCTGCAAGCCATCCTTGGCCGCCCTGCATAACCCCCATCCTCTCGCGTAGTTGCCACCGCCACTAAGAGCTTGGAGGATTGCTGTCGCCGTTGGTCGCTAGGGTTGGGGAGAAACCAGATAGGAGAGACAGGTGGGGAGGACTCAGGGTCGGGAGAGAGATGGCCGGTTAGGCCATTTTTTTCTCCCGTGCAGCATAGATAGGGCCACTTTTGTCCAACTAAAAAAATCGACATGTCTCTAAACGCTATAGGGTAACCAAGTGTCACAAAGAGCGCATAATTTAGACTTTTTTTTAGAAAAGGAGGATGACCCCAGGCCTCTGCATCTGGGAGATGCATACGGCCACTTTATTGATTATTCTCGAGGACCTTACAAAGTATTACAACAATGTGCCTGAATCCACCATCTTGGCAACATATGCCGCTACTCCTATCCAAAATGATGAAGGGGTGCTAGCTGGGCCACTACCCAAACCACTCACCTAAGCCTAACATCAAAAGCCGGAAGCCGAAACTCATTCGGAAGCCCCAACCGAGCCACATACCGGGTCCGGGGCACAATCCGGTCAGACGCACTCGTGTGTCGTCGCCGCCATCTTCCACAGGTCTTCAGATCATATTGAGGCTTCTACCTTGTCTGGCCACTCGGCCATCGACGTCACCATGACGCCAGACAGCAACCTCCTCCTGCGCGAGCCCATCTCCGCGCATCGGACGCCGAGTCTCCACAGCGCCATGCCATCGATCTCCGCCGCCATCAATGTGTGAGATGAAACACCGCTCCACCATCCCTCCAGCCAGCACTTGCTCCAAGACGATGCCCCCAGAAGGGAAAGCGATAGAACGCCATCATCATCTGATCCGGAAGACCCATATCTGGGGTTTCCCCCTGAGCATCCCAAACCTGATGGCGCAGACTACCGACGATGCCTCGACCATCGGCAGTAGCTCCACCAGACGAGCGTCGTCTACGTCGCCGCAACCTCCAAGATGAAGCTGACCAGAATGCATGTGTCGACACCGAACCGCCGCCACTTGCACCGCCGCTTGAGCAGCCCCCGAGCAACGCCTTCAGGAAGGAGCACGCCACCGTGGTGTTGTCGTCGCTTCGAATAGGGGGGTCTGAGGTTTTCACCTGAGCTCCTGGGAGGGGTGGAAGGAAGGAGGTCCTCTCCGAAGCCTCCAACGAGGGAAGCAACACCCAAAGGCATTGCCATCGGAGTGGCCGCCACGCCGGCCAAGAGATTCCCCCGGAACCCTTCCAGCCACCGGATCTGCAAGGCCAGCACCCAAAAACGGTGACCGAAGCCACCAAGGACCGGATCCGCTGCAGATCGGAGTAGATCGGGGTCGAGGACGAACATCACCATGGTCGCCATCATCGAGCGAGGAACCGCCGCCGCAGCCGAAGCCCACCACCTCCCCGCCATCCACATGGCCAGGGAAGTGGCCCACCTGTCCACGCCGGCGCCACCCGCCGCCAAGCTGCGCCGCGTGCCACCAGCCATGGCGGGCCGCCAACCGCGGGGCCCCGCGGGAGAGGAGAGCCGCGCCACGGGGGGAAGGCCCCGCCGCCGCCGCCACGACGCGGGCTTCGCCCGGTGGTGGCCTCCGGCGGCGGCGAGGGTATTAGCTGGAGAAGGGGGGGCCCGGCGGCGGCGCAGTTGGGGGCTGCCGCCCGTGTCGCCTACCCTAGGCGACGCGGGGGCCAGAGGAATAGGAGTGCATAATTTAGACTTAGCATTAGATAAGAAAGATTTTCGGTGTCAAAAAGGAAAACGAAATTTTGAATAGTGTTAAATATGGATTTTTTTTAAACCGATAAGTGTGAGCTCGAAGGATCACTATTCGACAGTCTTCTTTGCAGGCTCAAAAACAAATCCAGAGATGAAACCGTCAAGCTTATCATACTCATTTACAAGAATGATAAAAAACCAGATTAGATGCACCATGTATGATCTTGTCTGATTATCAGAAACATGATTAATTTCGAACATCAATAGTAGATGCATGAGAAGGGGGCCGATGTTGAAAAGTGCCTGCAGCTACCGGGCTCCATTGCCCTTGGTATTTGAAATTTTAAAAAACACACTTCCGTTGCTAAAGAAAATCTTAAATTAAATACGTGAATACATACACACATTCCTAAGGCCCGGTAAAAATCTGAAAAAGAAATACTTTGTATTTTGAGAAATACAAAAAGGAGAAATTTCTGACATAAATGGCATCCATTTTCTCCTATATACTGTCAGAATTTTGTTTTTTTTCTATAGCCCAAAACAAAACGAGATTTCTACCGAAACTTGCCACGGATATTCGGAATGTGTTTATGTATCCCCGGGAAAAAATTCATATTTTTTTGAAACTTTAAAAACACAAATTTCAAAATGTTTAAATATAGAAAGCAGTGGAGCTCGGGTGCCGCAATCCCTCTCTCGTCGATGTTACACAAGACGGGAATAGTATGATCAAAGAGCTGTCACACAGTTCCCACGACCCAATCGATCAATGGCCGCCCTCCGGCGGCGCTGCTGCTCCTCCTCCCTCCCCAGCTCCCGACCCCCGTCCTCCCGCAGCCCATCTTCCCCGCCAACCCCTCTTTCCGCGGGTTCAGCGTCTCCGAGCCGCATGCCAGGGCGGTGCCCGCCACCTGTTCGACACAAGGCTCGGTGTCGATGTTGCCCGCCACCTGTTCGACCCTTGGTCTTGCGCCGTCTCCGCCTTCTCTCAGCGTCGGTAGGCTATCCAGCAGCGCTGCTCTGGTGCCGCCTGCTCCGCCCTCCTTGGGCTGGGCTCTGCGGCAGTTGGTGTGACGCCTTCTCATCCGATGGCGCAGCTCTCACTCTACTGCCCCGCGCCTCAGTCAGTGCCGCCCGTCTCTGCTCTTGGCCTTGCTGGGCGGCTATCAACATCATCGTCGCCATCTGGGTATGCTCGAGGGTCTGCCTTCTGGGATCGTTGCTTCCCCTGGCGAAGCGCTGCCGCGGTTCTCCCTCGCCGGTATGCTTCCCTCTGCCACCCAGATCGAAACTATCTTCTCGGACATTTCTTTATTGTGTCATATCCTTACACACCCGTTTCGTTCAACTTTCAAGTTTAACAGTTTCATGCGCAAGTTTAACATCTTTATGCAGGGCTGTGGTTAAACATATGTAGTTGGGCTTAACCTTTAGAGTAACAACAGTTTATTCGGTGTAGGAAAAAACAGCCGAGTCGAAGGAAAAGTTCCTTACCGTCAACAAAGAATGGAAGAAAAATTCCCATGCTCAACTGTACTCTATATAAGTTGATCTGTAGCTTGCCTTCACTGCAAGTATAGATTTGCTAATGAGATGGAAGATGATCATAATATGCATGGATAGAATGCGAATGCTTTCGGTGAAGAAAAATAAAGCAGATCTGTAGCTTCCCTTCACTGCAAGTATAAACCATTTCTGCGCAAATTCGTCATAGTCTTCTTCCTCAACGATGTACTGCTCTACAGTCCAACTTGGGGCGACCACCTCACCCACCTTCGAGCAGTGCAACAACTTCTTCAGCAATCTCAATTATATGCGACAATGTCAAAATGCTCCTTCGGTCAGTCGAGCATTCAGAATCTCGGCCATATTATTTCGAATGCTGGTTTGTCTACCAATCCAGAGAAAATTGCAGCAGTGCATAGTGGTTTGACTGGATAGAGGAAGCCACTGCCGCACTTTTAACTCTGAAGAAGGCCATGATGAGCACGCCTGTTCTTGTGCTGCCAGATTTCTCCGCACATTTCACGGTGGAGACGGATGCCTGCGACACTGTGGTCGGTGTCGTTCTCTAGCGGTGCGGCCACCCAATTGCGTACTTAACCAATGCCTTGGGCATTCAGAACTAACTTTCGATATACGAGAAGGAATTTTTCGTGGTTATCATGGCTGTGGACAAATGGCGCCAATACATCCAACGCGGCCCCTTTTAGATAATCAGTGAACACAAGTGCTTATGCATTCTAGGCGAACAACACCTCACCTCTGAATTGTAGCGCAAGGCCATGTCAAAGTTTGTTAGGCTCCTATCTGAATTCAAGTACAAGCGTGGCGTTGATAATGGGGCCACCGACTCCCTCTCTTTCATTGGTCATCGCACATGTTAATGGGGCCACCGACTCCCTCTCTTTCATTGGTCATCGCAATGTTAGACTATCCACAGTATACTACCCGTACAGCCCATGTATATGGTCAAGACTGTACGCCCCTTTCCACCTGTTACTGTACCATGACCGCACTTTGTACTCATGATATAGGAGTAGTTGATTACATATTTGCATGCCACAACTTCCCAATACAAGATGATAATTTCAAGGAGTGCATGCTTTGATATGTTCCAGAAACAGAACTAGACCATCAGGTACTATAATGTTCAGTATTTTCTCCTTTTAATGTCAACACAACAATATTATTCCCAACCAGAAGAGATTACAGACACATGAATAGGTAGCTTGTTGCATTGTTGCTCACAAATCATAAACAGGCAGTACTAATACATTACTTGTTTATAGAATCACCAAGCCACGTAGTTTAGATTACAACCCAAAATGCTCCTGGCTGTAATAAATTACTAGCACCGTTTAGTTTGTTGGGGTTGCCTTCGTCGTCATTCTTGCCCAATTTACGACCGCAAGCACGTATAGCGCATCACATTGCTCATCAAATAATAGGAAATAGGAAGTCCTCCATGTTTTCTTGAACAAAAGGGAGCAGAACACCACCCAGAGGCCAACCACGAAACCCACGCTTAGTCCATAATAGAGTGTCATTATCTCTGATCCTTCCTTGCTTATTGAGAAGTGGCTTTGTACCGTACTTCCAGAGCAGCTCTTCCGAAGAGGAGGACCGCAGAGACCAATGTTGCCAGTGTACATAGATGCTGGATTGGTAGGGTTGAGAGCATCCAGCTGGTGGCCCGAGGGTATTCTTCCTGATAAGTTGTTGTATGACAAGTTTAGGTAACTTAGTGATGTTAGATCAGATAGGCTTGAAGGGATTTCACCAGAAATCTTGTTATCTGAGAGGTCAAGTGATTCCAATGAGTGCATAGAACCAATGTTCTCTGGGATTTTTCCAGTCAAATGGTTCCTAGACAAATTCATGTTCACTAACCCTGTGGTAGGACCTATTCTTTTGGGGATGCCTCCAGTTAAATGGTTGCAGGACAAATCTAGATTCACCATGTATATGAAGTGACCAGTATATTCACGCTGTTGTCCTTTTGTGACTGCAGATATGCTCGCGTATGGATCAGGCCCTAGACTGTCAGCTACTTCGTCGGAGTTACCGTAAGGCACGGATGGATTGTACACAAATTCTATTTCTGCGATATCATTAACACCATCCATGTTAAGCAGAGACTCAGGTATATTTCCTGAGAGGTTGTTGTGTGCAAGGTCCAAATATTGGAGACGAACAAGTCTTCTAAGCTGGCTAGGTATATAGCCAGAAAACATGTTGGACCTGAGACGCAAAATACCCAGATGGGCTAATTTCTCACCAATCCATGCTGGTATGCTTCCAAAAAACTTATTTTGCCCAAGATCAATGAACGTTAGTTCTGGGCAATTCTGTAATAACAAAGGGAATTCGTCAGAGAGGTTGTTGTTGTTGAGCCTCAGAGTTTCAATTGACATAGGCTCAGTTGATGTATTAGAGTTAGAATCGGTAATTGGAGACGCTGTATCAGGCGAGACCATGCTTGATCTTGATGCCATATATTCTGAACATTGAGGGAGCTGACCTGTTATCATGTTGTTTCCAATGTCAAACAATTTCAAGGACTTCATTTGGCATATTGATGTTGGGATCGTGCCTGTGAAGTAATTGTCAGAAAGAACCAGAGCATCTACGGACAATGGTGATCTGATATTTAATGGTAGTGGCCCTGACAGAGAGTTTCTAGAGAGATCCAAAGTGGTTATATTCGGAGGTATTTGTTTTACTGAGCCAATGAATTGATTTGAGCTGAGATCCAGTAAAGAAGCTTCCATTTGTCCAAGAGTAGCTGGTAGGCTGCCGCTAATGTTATTATTTGAGAGGTCCAAAATTGCAGCCTTTGAAAAAACAACCCAAAACCAATCAGGCATGGTATCAGCTATGCTGGCATTGGACATATAAAGTTCGGAGATATTCTCCTGCCATTTGAGCCATTGAGGGAATCCTGGCCCAACACAACATGATTTCAATCCTAATATCTGCAAGCCGAATGGAGGGACCCATTCAGAGTTCCACTCCATGGTAAATGAATTTGCAGATAAGTGCAGTTCTTGCAAATGTGGAAGCTTGGAGAAGTGTTCTTCAGTGATCAGCCCACCCATCTGATTGTAGCGGAGGTCAAGGTAAGTCAAGTTAGAAAGATTGCCTATCCCAGTGGTCAGATTTCCTGTAAGCCCATTGAAAGCCAGATTAAGGGTGATCAAGCTAGTCATGCGGCTGACTGAATCTGGCAGGGAGCCAGTTATGTTATTATGATCCAGAAGCAGCACCTGCAACTTACTCAATGAACATTTTGGCAACCTCTCGATGAACCCTGTCACATCCCCTTCAATTTCATTCCATGTCAGGTCAATTATTTTCAGATTGCAAAGATTGATCAGAGTATCTGGTAACATTCCCTTTACGAAGCTCCCACTCAGCTGAAGGATTTCAAGTGCGCTCAAGTTTCCCAGTTCTGCGGGCAGCACTTCATCGATCATGTTCTCTTCAAGATTCAGATGTTTCAGGCTGGTTGCACCCCAAACGAAGGCAACACTATGAAATGTTTCAAATGAATTGAAAGAGAGGTCTAAGGTCTTGAGCCTAGTGAGATTTGTGTGGGGAGCAGAGTGGACTGTGCTATTGTTCGGAGGGAGCCAACAACCAGTTAGCCTGAGGACCTCAAGAAAGGACAGCATGTTCAGTGTATCAACCCAACCAGTTACTGTGCTGAGGTTCACAGAAGTCATGTCAAGATACTTGAGCGAAGAGAGTTGTCGTAGCCATGAAATATCTTTGGAGTACAATTGATCATAACCAGATGCCAGATCAAGATATCGCAACTTCGAGAGATTACCAAGCTGATGGGGCACTGGACCAGAAAAGTTCAGGCCAGAGAGGTTGAGGTACCGTAAATCATGAAGAGACCCTAAGAAATCTGGAAGGCGGCCTCGCGGCCCCGTAAGATAGTTTACACTGAGGTCTAAGTGTTGCAGATGCTCTAGATCTTTCAATGAAGAACTTATCTCGCCTACGAGGAATCCTTCGTGAAGGTCGAGCTTGACGACATGGCCAGTTCTGTTGCTGCACCTGACGCCCATCCACCGGCAGCAGTCCTGCCCGTGCCATGATGAGAAGAGGCTCAGGCTATCATCGTCTACCATGCCTGCTTTAATGGACAACAGGGCTTCCCTCTCCCTGGCGATGCAGCCCCTTCCATGCCCCGATGTATCATGAGGTTTGTGGGCTGTGGTTTCAGTGAGCAGGAGCAGGAAGACTGCAAGTGCAAACATGGTGGATTGGGATCTCAAAACCAGCTTCTGTTTCTTGAGGTCCTCAGGCCTCTTTGTTGGTTTGATATATGGATGGTGGTCTTCATTTTGTGAAGTGAGGTGTATCTCGTCATTGAAAGTTGTCACCATTAGAGGAGAAAAATGCATGTTTAGTCTACATCTCATACAGGGACAGGTTTTATAACGATTTGACTATTTCAGATTTTCAGGTTTTATAATCACCACACAGTCGTCTGAACAATTGCATCCCTGCTCAAGGGATCAAGGCGAAAGATCGAGCATTTAATTAGAGCTTACTGGGATTGACCAAGTTCGGAAAGGATGACAAGAAGGGACTTTATTTCTTAAACAGTGATGGTAGCGCCTCAATAGTGTGTTTTTCATATCATAGAAGAAACATCCATGGTTTGTTTCCTTTCCCTTTTCGTTTATTCTTCTAACTTTTGTTTTTCTTCTTCTTTTCATTGTTTTTCCTTTTTTTACGTTTATTCTTTTCTGCCTTTTCTTTTTTTATCATGAATATTCATACTGATTAAAAAAATGGTTATGGTGTGTTAAAAATAGCTATGGTGCATTAAATATCGTCATCGTGTATTAAAGAATATTCATTCACAAAAAATACATTAAAGAATATGTGCTGTGTATTAAAAATCTTAAAAGTTTATAAAATGTTCATTGTTTTCTATTTTTAAATAGTCATCATATATTGAAAAATCATTGCCATATATAAAAAATGTGGTTTATTAAAAAATGTTCATAGTGTGAATTAACAAATATTCATCATGTATTAAAAAATGTTCGTTGTGTATTAAAAAGTTTTTACAATTTATAAAAAATATTCATCGTGTATTAACAAAATATATGCCGTGTATTAAAAATGTTCTTCATGTATTCTTTTTTCATCATGGCATAAAAAAAATTTCAGCGCACATTTTAGAAAATTTCATCATGTATTATTTTTCAATAGTCGTTGTGTATTTAAAACAAATGTACATCATGTATTTAAAAAGACGTTCATCGGGTATTAAAAGTGTCCATCACATGCTAAAATGTTTTCCTCGTATTTAAAAAATATTCATCGTCTATTTTCACACATTTTATCTTTTATTTTAAAAATATGTGAATATTTTTTAAACAAATAGTAAAAGGAAATAAGGGAACATGAACAACAACAACAACAAAGCCTTTAGTCCCAAACAAGTTGGGGTAGGCTAGAGGTGAAACCCATAAGATCTCGCAACCAACTCATGGCTCTGGCACATGGATAGCAAGCTTCCACGCACCCCTGTCCATAGCTAGCTCTTTGGTGATACTCCAATCCTTCAGGTCTCTTTTAACGGACTCCTCCCATGTCAAATTCGGTCTACCCCGCCCTCTCTTGACATTCTCTGCACGCTTTAGCCGTCCGCTATGCACTGGAGCTTCTGGAGGCCTGTGCTGGATATGCCCAAACCATCTCAGACGATGTTGGACAAGCTTCTCTTCAATTGGTGCTACCCCAACTCTATCTCGTATATCATCATGAAAAATGAAAAAAAAACTTAATAAATATTAAAATAAAACGAAGTGAGAAACATAAAATGAAAATAAAAATCTTACTATCTTGCATCAGTGCGTCATGTATACGAGCATAGCAACCCACGCTAGGTTTCTCATAGAGGACATAGCGCTCAAGCACTATTGGCCATGGCTCATGCAAGCGCGCCATGGGCTGAGTCTTCCTTAACACTCACAGTAAGCGCTGCCCCGCATCGAAGTACATAAATAGTAGTATTGCTCAAAAAAAGGTACTCCCTCCGATTCATATTCATACTAAAGCAGCGTCAATTAATATGGATACGAGGGAGTACATAAACAGTATTGCTACTAGGGAAAATAGTACTCCCTTGAAGTACATAAATAGTAGTATTGCTCAAAAAAAGGTACTCCCTCCGATTCATATTCATACTAAAGCAGCGTCAATTAATATGGATACGAGGGAGTACATAAACAGTATTGCTACTAGGGAAAATAGTACTCCCTCCGATTCATATTCATACTAAAGCAGCGTCAATTAATATGGATACGAGGGAGTACATAAACAGTATTGCTACTAGGGAAAATAGTACTCCCTCCGATTCATATTCATACTAAAGCAGCATCAATTAATATGGATACGAGAGAGTACATAAACAGTATTGCTACTAGGGAAAATAGTACTCCCTCCGTTCCAAAATATATTGCATATTTCGTTTTCGAAAAGCCAAACATATCTATGTTTGATGAAATTTATGGAATAAACTATAAACATCTAAAATACCATATAAATATAATATAAAACTACACTTAATGATGAATCTAATGATACTAATTTCACATTGTGGATGTTGATATGTTGTTTCCTTAAACTTGGTCAAAATAGAGGGAGTATTACTACTAGCAAAAGAAAATGGATTCTCTCGAAGAAAAAGCAAAAGGAAATGGATTCCCTCGTGAATCCAGGTACTCTTGCTGTACTTCTCTGCATCCCGCACCTGTAGCTACAGTGTCTACTTCGACCATCTGTGCAGTTAACTGTTCCTTGCTGTTTTCCAACCATTCATGCATAAAAAACCATAAAAACAACAAAAAGGAAACAGTGAAAAAAAATTGATCCAAAACTAATGGGAACGAAAACACGGTAAAGAGTCACAAATGAGTTGGCCCATATAGTTTGCGTGAGCTCGGGGTTTGCGATTGGCCGCCCCTAGACGCGCTACTTCTTGAATAGGAGTGGCCACAGGCTCCTGTGCGGGATGATAGTAGGACGAGGACAGACGATGGTGTGGGAGGAGAGGTGGGCGGAAAGTATATTGACCTTTTCTTAGCATGTATGTATAACTTGCATATATTCTAAGTCAACATACTTGCAAATCGTGTCTTCATGGAATGGGCTGTCTGAAAATTCAGGTGCAAGTGTCAAACTGAACTGCAGTTGCAGTGGTTGTCAAGAAAAAAAGAAGAACAGATGTATAGATGTTTTTCTTTACTTTCGTCCAATAAACATCTCTTGGTCAAGTGTCGGTGGAAACTTTGGGAGATGGTCATAAAATTTATATCTTCCTCTGGATGTTGTTTCATAGTAATAACTTCCACTAGATGACTTGTTCTTTGAATGTGCGATTCTTGAAATATGCACTATGCTGATGCTTGTTCTATTAGTGATTCGTTGGTGGCTTAATCCTGACACTAACATGCACTGGTGTATTGCCATCGGCCTCTATTTTCCAGGGAGAAGAGCAGTGAAGAGCACTGTTGCATTCACTATGTTTCTTTCAACGGAAGCGCTATGCTGTGATGTATAGTAAAAACCGACTCCCTGTGCTGCTTTGATGCTGTGATATACTAGTAAAATGCTTCTTCTTATGGTGTGCAATTAAAAGGCTAGCTAGCGGTTTCTGTCAGAAATTCCAGGGCAATGCATATGTATTTTCCTTCCTTGCTGGGTATCAGAATGTCAGTTTGCAGAGGATTATCACTCTCGTATGTTTGGGAGACTCAGAATGGAGGTAGACATCAGAAGTGCTGTCATGCCTGCATTGCATCTTACTCCCTCCGTCTCATAATATAAGAACATTTTTCAAACTAACATGGATTGAAAAACATTCTTATATTATGGGACGGAGAGAGTACTTAATTTTATCTTTGAACTGACATTTGTTACTAATGTTGACACCCTGCTGCTGCAGATTGCACTTGGCCAACACAGGATCTGACCATCTATCCAAACTGATGGCCAACAGATTCATTCCTGGAGCTACCTGTTTCTATGCTACTCCCTTCATTCCATAATATAGTGCGCTCGTGCTTTCCGAGATCTAAATTTGACCATAAATTTAACCAACGAGACCGACTATGGCGGAAGCAGAAATTATACCATTGAATTCGTATTTTTAATATGAATTCAGTGGTATAACTTTTGCTCCCGCCGCAGTCGATTTCGTTGGTTAAATGTATGGTCAAATTTAGATCTTGAGAAGCGTGGGCACACTATATTGTGGAATGGAGGGAGTACTTACGATCATGTAAATTCTATCGTCTCAGGGAATGATAAATTCAATTATTTGTATTGGATACCTGGAAACCATTATTTTTCTTTGCATTCGATAAATATACATACATCAATGTTTCTTTTCAATGGAGCATTGTTTACTGGACCTAGAGTAAGTCTGGGTCATCACGAGCAGATACTTCTGAACCACCTGTAACATCCAAACTTCTGGGGTTTCCGTAATATAGTGAAAAATGTTTGCGATTTTAAAAATATTAATGAATTAAAAAAATCGTCTGATTTTTTAAAAAAATCCTGGATTGCAAAAAATAATCACGAATTAGAAAAAAATACAGAAACTTTAAAATGGAAAAATAAAAATGAAAAACTGAAAAAACGAAAGAAGGATAAAAAACCATAAAAATAAAAAAAGGAAACAGCAAAAAAAATATTGATCCAAAACTAATGGGAACGAAAACACGGTAAAGAGTCGCAAATGAGTTGGCCCATATAGTTTGCGTGAGCTCAGGGTTTGCGATTGGCCGCCCCTGGACGCGTTACTTCTTGAATAGGAGTGGCCACAAGCTCCTGTGCGGAATGATATTAGGACGAGGACAAATGATGGTGTGGGAGGAGGGTTGGGCGGAAAGTATATTGACCTATCGAAAACACTGAAGGCGAAGATCATGAGTTTATATTAATACAATGGTATATTTCTTCTTAAACTCAAACTATAAAATTTGTATTTTTGTGATCTAACAACAGGTCAAGTTGTGTTTGGCACCCCCACAAAATTCAGCTCGATTGTTAGTAATAAATAAATAAATATTCAGCTCGATTTATACCAAACAAATAATATGCCTTGAGTGATGGGCTTTGCAGCTCGTGGACTCAAGCCCAATAACGAACGTGGTGAGAGTTAGCCCTAGGAGAGCTCTAGCTCTAGGCAGGCCCAGGTCGCACACACGGGACCAGCCGGCGGCGCAGCGAGTGAGCGGCGGCGGCGCGAGCTCTGTCTCCGGGGAGAAGCTGCATCGGTGCCGCAGCCAGTGGGGCAGCGGCGACTCCGTGCGTAGCGGGGTGTGCCCAACTCTGCTTTCGGGGAGTGGAGCTCGTCTTCGTGCGGCCGCCGGCGACCTCCGTTTGCTCGGGGGTGACCAGGTTTGCTCCGGCGACCTCCGTTGCAAGCCTAGGTTCGCCATCCATCCCAACTCCAAACTCTGAAGCTTAGTTTTGTCCAAGTTTTGCACATCAATTGGGAAACGATTTCCAGAGTGGAATGTGAATGTTGACTGATTTTCTACAGGTCCGCCATGTCGGCCTTCACCGGCGTCTCTATCGCCGACGGCAACAGGCGGTGCTTCTGCGAGACGTCGGCCGTGGACGCCCGCGGGGACAGCGGCTACCACCTGCTCATGATCACCGGCTACACGCGCACCAAGGAGCTGATGTCCACGGGCGAGAGCATCACCGCCGGTCCTTTCAATGTAGGAGGCCACGATTGGATGATTGAGTACTACCCCAATGGCGAGAACCCGAGCTGTGCCGGCTTCATCTCGCTCTTTCTAACCTTTCACTACGACGCCGATATCGATGAGGGAGAGCCTGTGGAGGTCAGGTTCAGTTTCAGCCTTGTCGACCAGGTTGAGAAGCAGATGCCGACGTACATTCGTGGAACTGGTGAGACTCGCGACTTCTCCACCGCTACTTCAATCTGGGGGAACGACAGGTTTATGAGAAGAGACGCCCTTGAACAGTCTGCGGACCTCAAGTATGATTGTCTCACCATCCGGTGCGATGTCGTGGTCGTCAGCAACAGCAAGGTTGATGATGCCGGTGGCCACGGCGGCGCCGAGGCGCTCATGCCGGACATACACCAGCATTTCAACAGTTTACTTCAAAACAAGGTGGGTGCCGATGTGGCATTCCAGGTTGGCGGCGAGACATTCGCCGCACACCGGTGTGTGCTTGCTGCCCGATCCACAGTGTTCATGGCACAACTCTTTGGCCCCATGAAGGAGGCGTCCAACAGTGTCATACAGATCAAACACATGGAACCAAAGGTGTTCACGGCTTTGCTTAGCTTCATCTACACAGACTCATTCCCTGACATGTACGAGGACAACATTAAGTTGTGTGAAATATGCAAAGATACGGGACAAGGACAAGAAGATGAAATGTCTGAAGCTGTGGACCAAGGACAAGATGGGGAAGCGGCAGGGGATGACATGGGGCTGCTGCAATGGCTGCAAGGTTTGTTTGTAGCGGCCGACCGGTACGATCTCCAGCGGCTCAAGTTCATCTGTGTAAAGCAGCTGTCTCAGCGCATAGGTGTGAGCTCTGTGGCGTCCACCCTTGCTCTAGCCGAGCAGCACCACTGCCGTGGATTGAAGGAGGCGTGCTTGAAGTTTATCCAAGTCCAATCTCCCCCGTGTTTGCAGACACTCATGACGAGTAATGGCTGGGGGCATATTGTCACGACCTATCCCTCTGTTTTGAACGAGCTCATTGCCATGCTTGCCTCGAACCAGAGGAAATAACACTCTGGATACGGTACGCATCTTCCTTAATTAGACCTAAAGTGACATTCTTTTGCATATACAGGCACCTCTACAGAGATTGTAGTATGTGTCTTGTTTTTAATTGTCTCGTCATGTACTAGTTTGCATGTATGACGAATCAGAAAAATCCAACATATGGGTAAATTGTCTCTTCATGCAATGGATGGTCTGTAAATTCAGGTCTGAGAGTCAACATTGATATGTGTTGCAGCAATGAGCAATTTTCTCAGCTTGTTCTATCATCATATATTTCTCTGTGCATAGTGTTGTGTACAGTAATGTCATGCCTTCCCTGTCATCTAAAACCATTTTCTAACGATTATCAAGAAAACCAAATGTAGATAATTTTGGGAAGGCATTTTATAAACCAGGATTTAGGAAAAAAGATTGGATGACAGGACAGAGGTCACCAAGATTTCTGGTAACAGCGGTAGTAATCCAGTACCCAGGAATTAGTCTTCACCTGGGTGCTTGCTGTTCTCCTCGGCTGCCCCACACCCCTAAGGAGAGAAAAGGTCGGAGCTCGGATTTGATGAATGATGTCAATTTCAGCGATGGTAAGCTGGGGAGAGGTTTGAGTGCATGGACAGTGGGTATACTTTGTCTTCACATGATAAATATCTTTTGGTCAAGTATGTCCAAAGCTTTGGGAGTTAGCCATTCATTCCTTATAAAATCCATATGTTCCTTCTTTTGGCTGTTGTTTCATCATAAGCTTGTCAATAGAGACAAGTTAGTTATTAGACAACAAGTTGATGGCAAAACCTGCTTGCTTTTCAATGAGCCTGAATTCTTTATTTGAATGTGTGATTTGTAGACATCCCTAATCTGAGTTAGCCATGACTTTGAATTATTTATGGTTTACACGATGCTGATGCGTGTTTTCCACCAGTCATTCATATGGTCCTGGCATGCACTGTTGCATTAACATCTTTACTCGAGCATCTTACCGTCAGTGACCATAGTATGTCTGTCTTGCTTTTAATTGTCTCATCATGTAATTTGCCTATACGCTGAATCAGAAAAAAAAAATCCAACATATGGGTAGATTGCCTCTTCATGGAATGGATGGTCTGTAAATTCTGGTGTGAGAGTCAAGAGTGGTCTGCATTGCAGCAATGTGCAAGTTTCCAAACTAGTCATTTTATATTTCTCTGTGCATTGTGTCGTATATTGTAGCTATTGCCTTCCCTGTCATTTAGAAACCTTTTCTAGTGGTTATCAAGAAGAACAAATGTAGATGTTTTTGGAGAAGCATTTTATGAACCTGGATCTAGGGAAAATAATTTGGAGGACAAGACAGAGGTCACCAAGATTTCCTGTTACCCCCATAGTAGTAGTGATCCAGTACCCAGAAAATAAATTCTCCTGGATGCTTGCTGTTTTCCCACCCCATGTGAGAGGTGTTAGAGTTATAATATAAGTCATGTACCCCTTTGTATTTATCCCGTTGTATAAGGGGTTTCCTGCATATGTTCCACACCTGTACATGTATATATATCGGCCTATGGCCTCATGGGAATACAAGTTGCATATTTTCCTAACATGGTATCAGAGCTAGGTCAATTTTTTGCACGCTGCAACTCATGCTGATTGATCCGCCCCGCGACACCATTGTCCTCTGTGGCCGCCGCTCTGTGTCCCCGTCGCCGCTGCCTCTCCTCCCGACGTATCATGAGGAGGCTCTTCAGACGTATCATGGTGCTTTGTCTGTTTACACCCAGTGGCTTGATGATGATGCTCGTGCTGCAGCTGTTCTCACTGCTAGTGTTCTGCCTCAGTTTGCTTCTGAGTTTCTGGGTCTTCCTACTGTCTTTCAGATGTGGACCTGTCTTCGTCAGCGCTATGAGCCCTCTGGTGATGCCTTATACCTTTCTGTGGTTCGTCAGGAGCATGCTCTTCAGCAGGGTGACTCTACTGTTGATGACTTTTATGCACAGAGTTCTGCTATCTGGCGCCAGCTTTATTCTCTCCGCAGTGCTGGCTGTCGTACTTGCCCCTGCTGCCAGGCTGTCCAGGCCAACTTGGAGTTTCATCGCGTCTACGAGTTCCTGTCTCGGCTCCGTAAGGAGTTTGAGCCCCGGCGTGCTCAGTTGTTTGCTCGTGGCCGTATTTCTCTCATGGAGGCACTTTCAGAGATTCGTGCTGAGGAGACTCGCTTACGTGGTGCTGGTTTGCTGGAGGTTCCCTCTGTGCTCGCTACTCGGGCTTCTTCCACTCCACCTGCTGCACCGCCCCATTCTCGCTCGAGTGCTCCGCCGCTCTTGCCCACTCCTTCTGGAGGCTCAGGTCGCCCCCGTCCACATTGTGACTACTGCAACAATGATGGTCATATTGAGTCCCAGTGCTACACCAAGCGGAAACACCTGCGCAAGGCGCGATCATCCTCCTCAGGGACTTCGTCATCTCCCTCGACAGCTTCTGCCATTGCTTTGACTGAGCAGGATATTCTGAGACTTAAGCGTCTGCTTGCGGCTTCAGGTTCTTCCTCGACGGGTACTGCTGGTTCTGTGACTGATGCTTCCCGCACTGAGCACCCGCCCTCTACACAGTCAGGTACATCCCCATGGGTTCTGGAATCTGGAGCTTCTTTTCATATGTCTTCTCATTCTTCCGCTTTGTCCTCTCTTCGATCGCTGGATTCTCCTGTTCATGTTTTCACTGCTGATGGTACTCCACTTTCTGTTGCTAGTAGAGGCCATCTTTCCACTCCTTATTCTGTTCCTGATGTTGCTCATGTTCCTCGACTTACCATGAATCTGTTTTCTGCCGGTCAACTTACTGATTCTGGTTGTCGTGTCATCCTTGATGTTGACTCTTGTTCTGTCCAGGATCGTCGCACGCACACTCTGGTTGGGGCTGGCCCTCGCCGCCGTGATTCTCAGGGTCTTTGGGAGTTGGACTGGCTTCATGTTCCTTCCGCTGCCACCACCATCGCCAGTCCCTCCGCTGTTGTCGCCTCTGTTACTGGTTCCTTCAAGCAGTGGCATCATCGACTTGGTCATCTGTGTGGTTCTCGGTTATCGTCTTTAGTTCGTCGAGGTCTTCTGGGGTCTGTCTCAGGAGATGTCTCTTTAGAGTGTCAGGGTTGTCGTCTTGGCAAGCAGATTCAGTTACCATATTCACATAGTGAGTCAGTGCCTAAGCGTCCTTTTGATTTAGTCCATTCTGATGTATGGGGTCCGGCTCCTTTCGCTTCGAAAGGTGGTCATAAATACTATATTATTTTCATCGATGATTTTTCTCGTTACACATGGCTTTATTTCATGACTTCTCGTAGTGAGGTGTTGTCTATTTATAAGCGTTTTGCTGCCATGGTTCATACTCAGTTCTCTTCACCCATTCGTGTTTTTCGTGCTGACTCCGCTGGCGAGTATATCTCTAAGATGTTGCGTGGTGTCCTTGCTGAGCAGGGTACTCTTGCCCAGTTCTCTTGTCCTGGTGCTCATGCTCAGAATGGCGTGTCTGAGCGCAAGCATCGTCACCTTCTTGAGACGGCTCGTGCGATGATGATCGCCGCCTCTCTTCCGCCTCATTTTTGGGCCGAGGCTATCTCCACTTCTGCCTATCTCATCAACCTTCAGCCGTCCGCTGCTTTGCAGGGTGGTGTTCCTTTTGAGCGTCTTTTTGATCGTTCTCCCGATTATTCGATGCTTCGCTTGTTTGGTTGTGTTTGCTATGTTCTTCTTGCCCCTCGCGAACGCACCAAACTGACCGCTCAGTCTGTTGAGTGTGTCTTCTTAGGCTACAGTGATGAACATAAGGGCTATCGTTGTTGGGATCCTATCGGTCGTCGGATGCGTATCTCTCGAGACGTGACTTTTGATGAGTCTCGTCCTTTCTACCCACGCCCATCTTCATCGATTTTTTCTGTGGAGGATATCTCTTTCCTCACTTTTCCTGACTCACCTATCACCCCCGTCGCGCCTGTGCCTATTCGTTCCACTCCCTCTGCTTCTCCACCCCTCGTCGATTTGCAGCCACCATCTTCCCCGGTCTCCTCACCTAGCATGTCCCCGGATTCTACACCTTCATCTCCGGTGACCTCTTCGTCGCCACCCCCCGATTCTACCTTGGCGATTCCTCCTTCTATTGTTCCATCTTTTCCTCAGCATTACACTCGTCGTTCACGACCTGTGGATGCTTCCTTGGATGAGTCGTCCTCTTCCTCTCAGCCTACTTATGGCTTGCGTTCTCGTCCTCGTCCGCCTGTTGATCGCTTTGGATTTCCCACCGCTGGTGCTGCTGTTCTTGAGCCGACTTCTTACCGTCAGGCTGTTGTTCATCCTGAATGGCAGTTTGCGATGGCAGAGGAGATTGCTGCTCTTGAACGCGCTGGCACCTGGGATCTTGTTTCTCTTCCTCCCGGAGTCTGTCCCATCCCTTGTAAGTGGGTCTACAAGGTTAAGACTCGCTCCGATGGTTCTCTTGAGCGTCACAAAGCTCGTTTCGTGGCTCGTGGTTTTCAGCAGGAGCATGGTCGTGATTATGACGAGACTTTTGCTCCTGTGGCCCATATGACCACTATTCGTACACTTCTTGCCGTTGCCTCTGCACGCCACTGGTCTATATCTCAGCTTGATGTTAAGAATGCCTTTCTTAATGGTGAGCTGCGTGAGGAGGTGTACATGCAGCCACCCCCTGGGTATTCTGTTCCTGATGGCATGGTCTGTCGTCTTCGTCGTTCTCTCTATGGCCTTAAGCAAGCCCCTCGCGCCTGGTTTGAGCGCTTTGCCTCTGTGGTCACTACTGCTGGTTTTTCAGCAAGTGATCATGATCCAGCCTTGTTTATTCACCTTCCTCCTCGTGGTCGGACTCTTCTTCTTCTCTATGTTGATGACATGGTCATCACTGGGGATGACCCCGAGTATATTGCCTTTGTAAAGGCCCGTCTTAATGAGCAGTTTCTTATGTCTGATCTTGGACCTCTTCGCTACTTTCTTGGGATTGAAGTCTCTTCTACCTCTGATGGCTTTTTTATATCCCAGGAAAAGTATATCCAGGATCTTCTTGCTCGTGCTGCTCTTACTAACGAGCGCATTGTTGAGACTCCTATGGAGCTCAGTGTTCACCTCCGTGCTACTGATGGTGATCCTCTTCCTGACCCGACGCGTTATCGTCATCTTGTTGGCAGTCTTGTCTATCTAGCTGTCACTCGTCCGGACATCTCTTATCCGGTTCATATTCTGAGTCAGTTTGTCTCTGCTCCCACATCGGTTCACTATAGTCATCTCCTTCGTGTTCTCCGATATCTTCGGGGCACGATCTCTCACCGTCTATTCTTTCCTAGCTCCAGTTCTTTACAGCTTCAGGCCTATTCGGATGCTACGTGGGCTAGTGATCCTTCTGACCGCCGTTCACTTTCTGCTTACTGTGTTTTTCTTGGTGGTTCTCTCATTGCCTGGAAGACCAAGAAATAGATTGCAGTTTCCCGTTCGAGTGCTGGAGCTGAGTTGCGAGCCATGGCTCTTTTGACGGCAGAGGTGACTTGGTTACGGTGGTTACTTCAGGATTTTGGTGTTTCTGTCACTACACCGACTCTGCTCTTATCTGACAGTACAGGTGCTATTAGCATTGCGCGCGATCCTGTGAAGCATGAGCTCACCAAGCATATTGGTGTTGATGCTTTCTATGTGCGCGCTGCTGTGCAGGATCAGGTTATTGCTCTTCAGTATGTGCCTTCCGAGTTACAGTTGGCAGATTTCCTGACGAAGGCCCAGACTAGAGCACAACATGGCTTTTATCTCTCCAAACTCAGTGTTGTTCATCCACCATGAGTTTGAGGGGGGGTGTTAGAGTTATAATATAAGTCATGTACCCCTTTGTATTTATCCCGTTGTATAAGGGGTTTCCTGCATATGTTCCACACCTGTACATGTATATATATCGGCCTATGGCCTCATGGGAATACAAGTTGCATATTTTCCTAACAAGAGGAAGGTCGGAGCTCGGAGATTCTGCAAAGTCAAATGTTATACCTTTGCCCTATACCCAAAAATATGACTATCATTCTGGCGTATTTTGAAGCACATATGAGTGATTGCTGTCAGTTTCGGTGATGAAAAGCTGGGGAGCATATCTTTTGGTAAAGTCTGTCCAAAGCTTTGGGAGATAGCCATTCCCCATGAAATCCATTTCCTCTGGATGTTGTTTCATAATGAACTTCTCAGTATAGACAAGTTAGTTAATACTCCCTCCGTCTGGAAGTACTTGTCATTAAAATGAATGTATCTAGATGTATTTTAATTCTAGATACATCCATTTTCATCCATTTATGCGACAAGTATTTCCGGACGGAGGGAGTAGGTAACATGTTGATTACGAAACTTGCTTGCTTTGCGACAAGCCTGAATTAACATATGTACATGCATGATCATTTTTCTTTTTTGTTGAAGTTGTGATTTCTGGACATCCCTAGTGTGAGTTAGCCCTGACTCTGAATTATGTATGATTTACACGATGTTGATGCGTGTTTTGTGTCAGTCATTCATACGGGCCTGGCATGCACTGCTGCATTAACATCATTACTCGAGCGTCATGTTTATGGGTGATTTGGAACATGTTTCTGTTTTCAGGCGAAGCAATGCAATGGAGAGACTTGCACTATGTTTGGGATGTTGTGATGAGGTAGGTTAGGTATGCTCACTCCTGGACAAAAAAAAGCTGTGCAAGTGCAAGCACAAATCACTCACTGCTGGACCGACGATTTTGGACCTTGGATGGAGAAGAAAAGAAAAGAGGAGAATTGCGCCTGACGGATTTCTTGGCCGGATTGTTATGCGACAGATGCCGAGCACTCCCTGTATGTACCTCCCTCAAGGCCAACACATTCCCTCCCAACTGGAAAATGTAATAGGGACCCTGCCTGAATCACTACTGGAGGGAGTAATGGTCACTTTTGCTTTGATGTTGTCTGGCTCTAGGCCTCTGATGGTGATGTAAAAACTTCCCACTAGAGACGACATTAGCTATTAGACGACTTGTTCTTTGAAGGTGTGATTCTTGAAATATGATGATCTGGGCGATGATGCTGATGCTTGTTCTATCAGTGATTCATTGCTGACATGCACTGGTGCATCGCCATCAGCCTCTGTTTTCTTTCAGGGGAAGCAGGGCAGTGGAGAGCGCTGTTTCATTCAATATCTATGTTTCTTTCAGTGGAAGTACTATGTTTACATCTCATTTGACCATCCATCCAAACTGGTGACCGACGCTGCTGCTATCCCTCGATAGCAGTAGTGCGGGTCAAACCGCGCTACTGATAAGAGTTAGCTGTGGCGCCGTATCAGTAGCGCGGCTACCTGCGCTACTGCTAAGCATTTAACCCACGCTACTGCTAGGCTTTTCCCTAGTAGTGGTATGTTTAGTGCGCAGAATGACGCCTCGGGAGGCGCGCCCCAGCCACTAGTCAACCTGCAAGAGTCTTTGTAAGTGCATCTAGTGCCACCCCTAGTTGGTTTTGGAGTATTGACGACAAACTTGTTGAGGGACTAATGTGTTTGTGAGAATTGCAGGATAGCACAGGTAGTAGTCCCTTATTGATTCGGTTTACGTACCAGAGATGACCCCTAAAAATATGTGAAGACATTGAAGACAATGGTGGTTCGTGAAGACATTCACAGTGAAGATTATGACATGAGAAGACATTCATGTGAAGACTATGGAGTGCGAAGATATAGTTGTTTCGTAGTTTCCTTTTCTTCTTTGTTGAGTCATAGGAACCACCGTACTGTTAAGTGGGGTCCAAGTGAACAAAGTCAGAGTGACTGAAGTGATGCTCAACCAAATCCTATGTCTTCGAGCGAAGACAATGAGAGCAAATCTTATCCAGAGCTGGATGAGTCAGCTTTACTTGTAGCCCAAGTCAAGCTGCCGCGTGTGTTTGAAATCCGACCGTTGGACACATGTCAGTTCCTTAGTGACCCAGGGTCATTTTGGACAAATCAGGTCGGGTTTCCTCCTGGTTATAAATAGCCACCCCCTACACCATAAATTGGTGGCTGCTCAGAGTTAGTACACGGCTTTTGTCGTTTGAGAGCAACCCACCTCCGAAGCATTTGAGAGAGAGAGAGATCCTTGCGAGGACAAAGCCCAAAACACCCAGAGCCAAAGAGTGTTAGGCATCACTGAAGTCTTTCTGTCCGCGTGATCTGAAGACTTGTTACACTTGAGGACCGTGAATCCTCCAGCCGGTTAGGCGTCGCGTTCTGAGCATCCAAGAGCCATTGTGGATCACCGGTGAACGAAGTCTGTGAAGGTTTGGAAGTCTACCTTGAAGACTTACCAGAGTGATTGGGCGAGGACCGGGTGTCCTTAGCTCAAGGGGAATAAGGTGAAGACGCGGTCTTCTGAGTTAAATCTCAGCCTCCCTAACCAGACGTACAGTTGTCACAGCAACTGAAACTAGTCTACCAAATCCTTGTCTTCACCAAGCAACTGGTTCTATCCTCCACTTCCCTTTACTTTACAGTTTGTCTTCGTGAAGTCATTGCCTGCTTGTCTGATCTGATTGACTTCACTGAGTGAAGACTATTTACTGTTTGGCTTCATACTGTCTTCCATCCCGATCCATACTACCTAGCTACTGATAGTCTTCGTGCTTTCACTTCATTGCTTACTTGACTATGGCTTGTCTAGTGTAGTCTACCTTCCATTGCATACCAATAGGTTCATTTCTACTGTTTCTCTTAAAAAACCTCGTGTTTTGAAGACTTCCATAAAAATCGCCTATTCACCCCCCTCTAGTCGATAACTAGCACTTTCAATTGGTATCACAGCAAGGTGCTCCCTTATTCTGTGTGATTCGGTTTAACCACCTGGAGTTTTAGCTATGTCGACTACAGGGATAATCAACGTCTCTGCTGCGTGCCCAGTCTTCGATGGCACTGATTACCCCTACTGGAAGAATAAGATGCGCATGCATCTTGAAGCCATTGACGTCGACCTCTGGTATGTCGTCAAGAATGGCGTTCCCAAGGTCGGTGAAAGTGTCACCGCTGCTGATGTCAAGAGGTTCATTCAACTGGATTCGGCTGCCAAGAACATCATTTGTGGTCATCTGACTAAAGGACAGTATGGCTGTGTGAGTGCACTGGAAACTGCGAAGCTAGTCTGGGACTAGCTCTCCAAGGTCAACGAAGGCGTCTCAACTCAGTGAGATTCAAGGATTGATGTTCTTCACAACCGCTTCAAGAGAAACGACAATGAGAATGTCCAGCTCACATTTGATCGCCTCACTGATATCACAAATGAGCTTCGCGCTCTTGGCGTCGTTGAGATCACCAAGCACGAAATCGTCAAGAAGCTACTGAGATCACTTGACAGCTCATTCGACACCCTGGCCCTGATGATTCAAGAACGTCCTGACTTCAAAGATCTCGACCCGTCTGACATACTTGAGATGCTCAACACACATGAGTTCCAGTTATCTGAGAAGAGAGACATCTATGGCCCCAACTATGGCCGAACTCGCGCTTTGAAGGTAAAGGTTGTTTCCTCATCTGAAGAAGAATCTGACTACAGTTCTGGTGATCCTGAAGACATTGGAAAGGAGCTAGCTATGCTCGTGAAGAAGTTCCAGAAGTTCTCCAAGAAGAAAGGGTTCAGAAAGTCTTCAAGATCCAGCTCAAAAAATGATGAAGCTTCTACTCGTGACCACAAGAAGAGAACATGCCACAAGTGCAAGAAACCAGGTCACTACATCTCTGAGTGTCCTCAATGGGACAATGAGACCAAGAAGAAAAAGAAGAGCAAGGAATATGATTCTGATGACAAGAAGAAATCCTCAAAGTCTTCTTCAAAGTCTTCATCAAAGTATTCATCTCACAAGAAGAGCTTATCCAGCAAGGCTCGTGCGTTTGTTGGCAAGGAGATGGATTCAGAGGAGGAGTCTGCTTCTGAGGAGGTGGAGGTGGAGTCTGAGGAGGAGTCTGATTCAGGCGTGGCAAGCCTGGTGCCAAGGTAAACTCACGCAACGCTTACTTTCAAACATCCAGTGAAGATGACTCTGAATGTGAATCTAAACCTAGCTACAAAACACTTGCTAAAATTGCAACTGAACAACAAACTGCTATGGAACATATTCAAAAGTTGCTAGACAAAAGCGATGACCTGTTGGACACGGAAATGACTCGAACTCAGTCCCTAATTGAAAACATTAAAAATCTTCACGTTAAGTATGAGGAACTTGAAAGTCGTCATGAAACACTCTCAGCTACTCATGAGAAGCTTTCCTATGATTATCTTCATAGGAAGCAAGAACTTGAGAACCTGAGAGTGACTCATGAAGATCTTCAAAAGGAGAAGGAGTCACTCCGCGCTCAACAGATCAGCTCCGCTGAGGAAGGTTTTGAGCCACCATGTCTAAAATGTCTTGAGCGTGATAATGCTGTCTCTGTTGCTGAATGTTCAACTGCTGCTACTGTTGCAATATCTTCAACTGCTGATGTGGTAACTAACCCCTCTACTGAGGATACCACTACTATTGTTGATGAGAATGCCAGCTTGAAGACATTGCTTGAAACAGGGATGTACAAAAGCCTCAAAGGGCATCAGACACTATGTGATGTCCTCAAGAAACAAATTCTGAACCAAAACCCTAGGAAAGAGGTGAAGGAAATATGCCCTAGAGGCAATAATAAAGTTATTATTTATTTCCTTATATCATGATAAATGTTTATTATTCATGCTAGAATTGTATTAACCGGAAACATAATACTTGTGTGAATACATAGACAAACAGAGGGTCACTAGTATGCCTCTACTTGACTAGCTCGTTGATCAAAGATGATTATGTTTCCTAGCCATAGACATGAGTTGTCATTTGATTAACGATATCACATCATTAGGAGAATGATGTGATTGACTTGACCCATTCCGTTAGCTTAGCATTCGATCGTTTAGTATGTTGCTATTGCTTTCTTCATGACTTATACATGTTCCTATGACTATGAGATTATGCAACTCCCGTTTACCGGAGGAACACTTTGTGTGCTACCAAACGTCACAACGTAACTGGGTGATTATAAAGGTGCTCCATAGGTGTCTCCGAAGGTACTTGTTGGGTTGGCGTATTTCGAGATTAGGATTTGTCACTCCGATTGTCGGAGAGGTATCTCTGGGCCCTCTCGGTAATGCACATCACTTAAGCCTTGCAAGCATTGCAACTAATGAGTTAGTTGTGGGATGATGTATTATAGAATGAGTAAAGAGACTTGCCGGTAACGAGATTGAACTAGGTATTGAGATACCGACGATCGAATCTCGGGCAAGTAACATACCGATGACAAAGGGAACAATGTATGTTGTTATGCGGTCTGACCGATAAAGATCTTCGTAGAATATGTGGGAGCCAATATGAGCATCCAGGTTCCGCTATTGGTTATTGACCGGAGACGTGTCTCGGTCATGTCTACATAGTTCTCGAACCCGTAGGGTCCGCACGCTTAACGTTTCGATGACAGTTATATTATGAGTTTATATGTTTTGATGTACCGAAGGTTGTTCGGAGTCCCGGATGTGATCACAGACATGACGAGGAGTCTCGAAATGGTCGAGACATGAAGATTGATATATTGGAAGCCTATATTTGGATATCGGAAGTGTTCCGGGTGAAATCGGGATTTTACCGGAGTACCGAGGGGTTACCGGAACCCCCCCGGGGGCTTAATGGACCATAGTGGGTCTTTGTGGAGAAGAGGAGAGGCGGCCAGGGCAGGGCCGTGCCCCCCCCTAGTCCGAATAGGACAAGGAGAGGGGGGCGCTGCCCCCCCTTTTCCTTCCTCTCTCCCTCCTCTTTCCCCTCCACCCTAATCCAACTAGGAAAAGGGAGGGAGTCCTACTCCCGGTGGGAGTAGGACTCCACCTGTCGCGCCCCTCCTGGCCGGCCGCACCTCCCCCCTTTTGCTCCTTTATATACGGGGGCAGGGGGCAACCTAGAGACACAACAATTGATCGTTTGATCTTTTAGCCGTGTGCAATGCCCCCCTCCACCATAGTCCACCTCGATAATACTGTAGCAGTGCTTAGGCGAAGCCCTGCGTCGGTAGAACATCATCATTGTCACCGCACCATCGTGCTGATGAAACTCTCCCTCAACACTCAGCTGGATCGGAGTTCGAGGGACGTCATCGGGCTGAACGTGTGCTGAACTCGGAGGTGCCGTGCGTTCGGTACTTGATCGGTCGAATCGCGAAGACGTATGACTACATCAACCGCGTTGTGCTAACGCTTCTGCTTTCGTTCTACGAGGGTACGTGGACAACACTCTCCCCTCTCGTTGCTATGCATGACCATGATCTTGCGTGTGCGTAGGAATTTTTTTGAAATTACTACGTTCCCAACAGTGGTATCAGAGCCAAGTTTTATGCGTTGATGTTATATGCACGAGTAGAACACAAGTGAGTTGTGGGTGATATAAGTCATACTGCTTACCAGCATGTCATACTTTGGTTCGGCGGTATTGTTGGATGAAGCGGCCCGGACCGACATTACGCGCTTTGCACACAGGTGGCTGGCGGGTGTCAGTTTCTCCAACTTTAGTTGAACCGAGTGTGGCTATGCCCAGTCCTTGCGAAGGTTAAAACAGCACCAACTTGACAAACTATCGTTGTGGTTTTGATGCGTAGGTAAGAACGGTTCTTGCTAAGCCCGTAGCAGCCACGTAAAATTTGCAACAACAAAGTAGAGGACGTCTAACTTGTTTTTGCAGGGCATGTTGTGATGTGATATGGTCAAGACATGATGCTAAATTTTATTGTATGAGATGATCATGTTTTGTGACCGAGTTATCGGCAACTGGCAGGAGCCATATGGTTGTCGCTTTATTGTATGCAATGCAATCGCCCTGTAATGCTTTACTTTATCACTAAGCGGTAGCGATAGTCGTAGTAGCATAAGATTGGCGAGACGACAACGATGCTACGATGAAGATCAAGGTGTCGCGCCGGTGACGATGGTAATCATGACGGTGCTTCGGAGATGGAGATCACAAGCACAAGATGATGATGGCCATATCATATCACTTATATTGATTGCATGTGATGTTTATCTTTTATGCATCTTATCTTGCTTTGATTGACGGTAGCATTATAAGACGATCCCTCACTAAATTATCAAAGTATGTTCTCCCTGAGTATGCACCGTTGCGAAAGTTCTTCATGCTGAGACACCACGTGACGATCGAGTGTGATAGGCTCTACGTTCAAATACAACGGGTGCAAAACAGTTGCACACGCGGAATACTCAGGTTAAGCTTGACAAGCCTAGCATATAACAGATATGGCCTCGGAACACGGAGACCGAAAGGTCGAGCGTGAATCATATAGTAGATATGATCAACATAGTGATGTTCACCGTTGAAACTACTCCATCTCACGTGATGATCGGACATGGTTTAGTTGATATGGATCACGTGATCACTTAGAGGATTAGGGGGATGTCTATCTAAGTGGGAGTTCTTAAGTAATATGATTAATTGAACTTAAATTTATCATGAACTTAGTACCTGATAGTATGTTGCTTGTCTATGTTGATTGTAGATAGATGGCCCGTGCTGTTGTTCCGTTGAATTTTAATGCGTTCCTTGAGAAAGCAAAGTTGAAAGGTGATGGTAGCAATTACACGGACTGGGTCCGTAACTTGAGGATTATCCTCATTGCTGCACAGAAGAATTACGTCCTGGAAGCACCGCTGGGTGCCAGGCCTGCTGCTGATGCAACTAACGACGTTAAGAACGTCTGGCAGAGCAAAGCTGATGACTACTCGATAGTTCAATGTGCCATGCTTTACGGCTTAGAACCGGGACTTCAACGACGTTTTGAACGTCATGGAGCATATGAGATGTTCCAGGAGTTGAAGTTAATATTTCAAGCAAATGCCCGGATTGAGAGATATGAAGTCTCCAATAAATTCTACAGCTGCAAGATGGAGGAGAATAGTTCTGTCAGTGAGCATATACTCAAAATGTCTGGGTATAATAATCACTTGATTCAACTGGGAGTTAATCTTCCGGATGATAGCGTTATTGACAGAATTCTCCAATAACTGCCACCAAGCTACAAGAGCTTCGTGATGAACTATAACATGCAAGGGATGGATAAGACGATTCCCGAGTTCGTCAAATGTTTATGCTTCACATTTCCCTTGGTGAAGCCTATCCCCCAAACTGCACTGTTGGGTACGACACCAAAGGCTTCTGAGTGGATTATGGACAGTGGATGCACTAACCACATGACTAGTGATCGAAGTCTTCTTATGGATTCAACCCTACGTCCGTCTGACAAGAGTCACATCACATTTTTTGACACTGGTAAAAGCAAGATATTGGGCTTAGGTAGAAATGCAATCTCAAAGGATCAACACATGGATAAAGTGATGCTTGTTGAATCCCTTGGTTTCAACGTAATGTTTGTCTCAATGCTTTGTGATCTAAACATGATTGTGATATTTGGGAAATATCATTGCCTAGTGCTTATGGAATCTGACGAATAGTCTTCGAAGGGTATCGAAAAGACAATCTGTATATGGTAGATTTCTCCGCAGGACCACAGCTGACCGTATGTCTTCTAGAAAAAGCTTCAGAGTGATGGCTCTGGCATCAGAGGCTAGGGCATGCTGGCATGAGGAACTTGTACACTCTTGCGAAGAGGAAGCATGTCATAGGAATCGAGGGCGTCAAGTTCAAGAAGGATCATCTATGTGGTGCTTGCGAAGCTGGAAAGATGACTACGGCCAAGCATCCCTCGAAGACAATCATGACGATGACACGCCCCTTCGAGTTGCTTCACATGGACTTATTTGGCCCTACTTACTACTCTACCCTTACTACCACTGCTTGTCTCTATGGCTTCGTCATTGTTGATGATTACTCGAGATATACATGGGTGCACATAATTCTCTACAAGAATGAAGTGCAGGATGTCTTCAGACGATTCGCCAATTGTGCCATGACCAACTATGGCATCAAGATCAAGCACATCAGAAGTGACAACAGCACAGAATTCAAGAACACCGGCCTCAACACTAATCTTGATACATTGGGCATCACACATGAGTTCTCAGCTCCAGTTCCATACACACCTCAGCAGAATGGCATAGTGGAGCGCAAGAACAGAACCCTCATTGAGATGGCACAGACGATGCTTGATGAGTACAAGACTCCAAGGAAGTTCTGGCCTGAAGCCATTGATAATGCATGCCACGTCATCAACCGTGTTTATCTTCACAAGTTTCTAAAGAAGACATCATATGAGCTCCTGACTGGTAAGAAGCCAAACGTCAGCTATTTCAGAGTATTTGGTGCTAGGTGCTGGATCAAGGATCAGCATCACACTTCAAAATTTGCACCGAAAGCACATGAAGGTTTTATGCTTGGCTACAGAAAGGATTCGCACTCCTATAGAGTCTTCAACCTCTTTCACTACAAAGTGGTTGAAACTGTGGATGTGCAGTTAGATGAGACTAACGGCTCGCAAAGAGAGCACCTGCTAAATGTGCTAGATGAAGCTACACTAAGTGAATCTATCAAGCTTATGGGTACTGGAGAAATCATACCTTCATAAGCACAGACTGAAGAGGAAATCATCATTTCTGCACCTAATCAGCCCGAAGACACTGCTCAGCCTGAAGCCAATGATGAAGATGAAGACAATGATCAGCAAGGGTAGAATCTTCGTCCAGTTCATCCTTGCGTTGCAAATGAAGTGCAGATTGAGAAGATAATTGATAGCATCAATGCACTTGGTCCACTCATTCGTTCAAGAGCAACACAACTAGCAAATTTCTGTGGGCACTTTGCATTTGTCTCTATATCTGAACCCAAGAAAGTTGATGAAGCCTTCATGGAACCTGAATGGATTCAAACTATGCAAGAAGAGCTTCAACAGTTCGAGCTGAACAATGTATGGGAGCTAGTTAAGCGTCCAGATCCTCACAAGCACAATATTATCGGCACCAAATGGATCTATCGGAACAAACAAGATGAGCATGGACAAGTTTTCAGAAACAAGGCTCATCTCGTTGGTCAAGGCTATACACAGGTTGAAGGGATTGACTTCGATGAAACATTTGCTCCCGTGGCTAGGCTTGAAGCCATTCGCATACAGCTAGCCTATGCCAACCACAACAACATTCTTCTGTACCAAATAGATATAAAGAGTGCCTTTCTCAACAGCAAAACTGAAGAAGAAGTGTATGTTGCACAACCACCTGGTTTTGAAGACCCAAAGCATCCTGACATGGTATACAAGCTCAACAAGTCACTGTATGGCCTCAAACAAGCCCCTCACGCTTAGTATGACACACTCAAAGACTTCCTAAAGAGCAAAGGCTTCAAACCTGGTTCCCTAGATCCCACTCTTTTCACGAAGACATATGATGGTGAACCGTTTGTATGCCAAATCTATGTGGATGACATTATCTTCGGCTACACTGACAAGAGATACAGTGATGAGTTTGGGCATATGATGCAAGAGCAATATCAGATGTCCATGATGGGTGAGCTGAAATTCTTCCTTGGTCTTCAAATCTGTCAGCAGAGAAATTGCATCTTCATTTCACAAGAAAAATACCTCAAAGATTGCCTGAAGAAGTTTGGAATGCAAGACTGCAAAGGGTACACGGCGCCAATGCCAACCAAAGGCCAATTGGGCCGCGACGACAATGGTAAAGAGTTCGATCAAAAGGTATACCACTCCATGATTGGTTCTTTACTCTACTTATGTGCATCTAGGCCTGACATAATGCTTAGCGTTTGCATGCGTGCCCGATTCCAAGCGGCACCAAAGGAATCACATCACTTAGTTGTGAAGCGAATTCTTTGATATTTGGCTTACACCCCAACACTAGGATTATGGTATCCAAAGGGCTCAGAGTTTGATCTAGTTGGATTCTCAGATGCTGATTATGCTGGTGACAAGGTTGATCGCAAGTCCACATCAGGCACATGCCACTTTCTTGGACGATCTCTTGTCTGTTGGTCTTCAAAGAAACAGAACTGTGTATCACTCTCCACTGCTGAATCCGAATACATTGTTGTTGGATCTTGCTGCGCTCAGCTTCTATGGATGAAGCAAATTCTCAAGGTCTATGGCATCCACCTGAAGCATGTGCCACTCTACCACGACAATGAAAGCGCCATCAAGATTGCCAACAATCCAGTTCAGCACTCGAAGACAAAGCACATTCAGATCCGTCATCACTTTCTCAGAGATCATGTCGTGAAGGAAGATATTGATATCATTCACGTCAACACTGAAGAGCAATTGGCAGATATCTTCACAAAGCACTTGGATGAGAAAAGGTTTTGCAAGTTGCGGTGTGAGCTAAATATCTTAGAATCCTCAAATGTCCTGTGATTGGACACACATCCTAACGCTTATGCATGTAGATGACTTAGATGTGCAACACATGAAGTAATGTATATCTTTAATCAATGAAGACATACACTCTAAGTGTGAATACATTAACGCAGAATTTGACTTCAGAGCGCCACGATAATTGTGCGCCGTGTCTGGGTCTAATACTTCCTATACGGTGGGTAACGCCACCACCAAACTTTCTCGAAGATTTTCTTTTGGCGTCATGATTGCATTATCTTCGCATTTGGTTTGTCTTCAAGTTTATCTTCGCAATGTTGATTTGGTCTTGTTCTGATGTGTATATATATATATATATGCGTGTTCTGTCCTCTACAACATTCACTTATTACTATGACTTCAAACTTGTCATTTTCTGAACTAAGTGAATGTGATCGGACCCTAACCCCTTCTGTGCTTCTTCCTCAAATTCTATCTTTATAGTCATATGCATTCTGTTGAAACATGTCGAATGTCTTCACTAGGTCCTTGTCAGCTGAAGATACAGAGACACACATTTAAAACTGCTTTCAATGTTATATCTCTTTTGCCGGAATACCGGAGAAGCCGGAACGACCACCCGACAAACCAGGCGTGCGTGGGAACATGGGACAACTTCCAATGAGTTGCATGCATGCCACATGTCCATCAGATGTGAACCGCCAGGGGCACCTGCATAATTGCGCTGTGCAGCCCTTTACCTTATAAATACCCACACCGCACGGTCATTATCTCCTCTTCCACCTCGCCACCTCGCTCAAACCCTAGCGCCACCGTTAGCTCGCGTTGACGCCGGAGACGAAGTGCTTAGCTGCCGCGACCTCTTCGACGCCGTCCTCACGCCGGCCGTGGACCTCATCCTCTCTGCCGCCACCATAGGTGTCTTCCGCCGCCAAGTTAGGGCGCGGGAGATTGGACTACTCGGCCTCCCATCTGCCTCGTCTAGCAGTTCGTCTGTGGTAATTAAATCTCACTTTTTACAGTCTTTTTGATCTGTCAAATCCATCCACTTCAATCAAAAGTGGTTTCTACACTTCCAAATCTGGATCTGTCTCTTACTGCATCTCATATCTTGCAAAGTATGTTCACTTATGCTTCATAAAAAGTTAGATTCCACACTTGTACTTATTCATGGATTCATACAAATCTGGAACCAACTCACTTCAAATAAGTGAATGTCTTCGGACTATGAGGTCAATGTCTTCAAACTGATTTATCTTCAAAATCTTCTAAGAATGCATATGACCTCTTCCCCTTCCCTCGCATCTCTAATGCTGTCACAGGTACATGTCCGTGGGGGAATCCCTTGGTTCTCATAGTCTGCATTCATTTGCAGAATTCTTACAACATCATATTCACTCCCCTGAAGCTAGTTCTTGCTTGACAAGTAGACGGAAGCCATTCACTGTTCTGAAGCCTATCTGTCTGAATATCATGGCCACTGAGAAATCAGCAAGGAAGGGTGGCAGGCAGCACCGTGGCAATACTACTCTAGCTCTGCCTCCGGATCTGTATGAACTATACACGACTGATCCTGTGGAGAACTATAATCAACGCAAGACCAGGTTCCAATGGATCCGAAGATATTGGGCTGAACAGTGGTTCAACTACAACTTCGTCACTACTGAATATGCTGAGAAGAATGCCATCAAGCACCCGTGGGGCGATATTCTTTATAGAAATCTGCAACCCAAGTTGAAGCCTGAAGCTATTGCTCAAGGTTTCTATCCTTGCATGGTCCGAGGACCTCAGCCTGATAATGCCGACCCATCATCTCTGTTATGGTGTCATGACGACAATCTCTTCAAGTGCAACTTTTAGTTCACAGAGGAGTCAGCTGAAAAGAACAGGAAGGCTTTTGGACTCAAGTTCAACCCTCGTCCGTCTGCTCCAAGACAGGATGGCACACATGAAGCCAATCCCAATGTCATCGGCCCCTTCGATAACTTCGATGGGCTCCTCTCCCATATTGCTGCTCAGAGGGCCATCGTGATCAATCTGCTGATGACGCAGACTCTGAAGATGCACCTGCACCACCGAAGCAGAAGAAGAAAAGGACTAAAGCTTCGAAGCCCTCTGTTGCACCAACCGCTTCGACTGTGAAGCCATTGAAGGCTGCACCTCCTGAACCCAGTGTGCAGTCAGGAGACTTGTCTCGTGTCTCCAAGAGGACCAAGAAGCCCAAGAAGATTTCAGGGCATAATCTGACTCATGCTGCCGTTCTGCACAACGAGGAAGATACTATTGATCTGTCCAGTGATGATGATCTTGGTGATGAAGCTCTAGAGATGCTGATCATGAGCAAGCAAGAGGCGGAGATCTTCAATGATCTGCCCCTCTTTGATGTTGATATTTTGAACTACTTCATCGATGAATGGTTTGACGACCAGCGCATCAGTATTGATGATCTCCAGCTGCCAGTGGACATCAGTGTCACATCTCACGGAGCCATTGCCAATGAATTGGCCTTAGCTCAGAAAATTGTCGAGCTTAAGAACAAGATTGATCATGAGAAGGCGCATTTCAAGAAGAACATGGCAAAGCTCAGTGTGGCTCATGTGCAAATCTTCAAGAAGATGTTGCATGATCTCAAGGCTGAATTCCACAAGAAGCGTGAAGAAGCCAAAGGCTCACGCGAGCGCTTGAAGTACTATGCGCAGAAATGTGTTCAAGCGCACAATGAAGCTGAGAAGAGAAAGGCTCTTGGGCATCCTGGCATCCACCCCAGGATGGCTGCCAAGCAAAAGAAGAAATCTGCTGCGGCCCAATCCGAAGCTCAAAGGCAAGAAGAACCTAGCATTGTCTTCCTTGCCAGTATGACTGGCTCGAAGCCAAAGGTCACCTCAGCAGCTTCAGAACTGAAGAAAACCAGGCATGCTGAAGCCGAAGCTAGGAAGAGGAAGCTCAAGGATACATCTGATGATGCTTCCCCCAAGAAGAAATTGAAGACAACGGCTTCAAAGTCTTCAAAGAAAGAGTGTGCTGCTGCCCCAGAGCCCCCCATTGTTGAACCCATTTCAGTTGCTCTCCCTACCTCTACCAACCAAGATCGTCGCCTAGTGATCCATGAGCTTGCTTCCATAGAGGCCCCAGTAAGTGAAGAAGTTCCAGCTGTTGACCCCAACGCAGCTGAAGACATTGGTCATGAAGACAATGTGCATGATGATGTAGTTCTTCCTCAGCTCGAGCCCCAGTCGGTATCATCTCCTGCTCTCACGAGCAGTGAACTCATTAGCATTGGTCGTCCATTGACGCCAATCGCTCAAGATGACTCATGGGCTGAGCGACAACAAGAAGACACCCCTATGCAAGATGAGACACCCCGCACTCCACTTGCTCAAGTCACCTCTTCGGTGCTTGATGACGACAACTACATGGACCAGACCACTCCCTCTCCAAGGGCGTCGCTAGCGTTTCGCAGGCTTCACAAAGGCCTCAGGCCATAGGCCTCCATGTCGAGCATTCCAGAAGAGGAAGTGCAACACAGCTCAGTAGCACATCAAGTGTTTCCTGAAGCCACCCCTTCTGCGTCTGCCTCTGAGTCTGAAGCCAAAGTTGCAAAAGACATTCCGGCTGCATCAGCCGATGATAAAGAAGAAGATCAAGAAGAAAGAGAAACCACACCCCCTATCAGTGATCCAGTCATTCCTCAAGAGAATGTGATCGTGCCCGATCCTCCAGTTGTCGAATAGATGGAGTTTGAAAACACTGAGGCTGCCACCAACAAGACCACTGAAGCCAATGACACTGCCATGGCTAAAGACAATGTGGAGCCTGAAGCCATTGTGAATGCTAAACCCACTATGACGCCAATCAACTCTTATGGCGCCGTTCCAACTCCAAGGCCTCATACCATGGAACGTGCATTCAATCGTGAAGGTGAGCTCGTCACAGTCAGATGGCCAGTCATGGTTCAACCTACTGCTCACGAGCCACAGTATGATTATCATATGGAGCAGAGGCCTCAAGTTCAGAAGACAAAGCCACGTCTACCAAGGCTTCCAAGTGCTGTCACAACACAGGGCTCATTCAGCGTGCTCAGCTTCAGAGAGCACAATTCTTTCTTTGACAGCGCCAAGAACCCATACACGAAGCCCAAGATCACCTCTGCCAGATTTTGGAGCCATCAGCAGCGAAGCTATTACTCTTGACTCGTGTGCAACCAAGACCAGATCTTTCCACACAAGCGTCTGGATTGTGATGCTATGGCTGGGCTGCCATGTCTTGAAGAGGCTCTTGACTGCTTTCGGGATGTTGGTCTTCTATCATTTGTGACTGACAAGGAACACTGGAATGAAGAGCTTCTGCTGCAGTTCTATGCTACTCTCCATATTTGAGGCTACAACAGGGATCCGAAAACTTGGGTCCTTGAGTGGATGACAGGTGATGTTCATCATGAAGCCAAAGCTCAGGATATCATCGAGCTTACTTCCCTGCCCACTCCAGGTGAGTTATACGATCCTGGTTGTCAGCTTCATCAGAATGAGCAGCAGAGCATTTTTCAGAAGCCTGAGCCAAACATGAGCCAAATGCTGAGCATGATGAAGCCATTGCCCCAAGACGCCGAATACCCAAAGGAATTCTTTGTAAAGGACCTTGAGTACTTTCCACACACAGTGTACCATATTCTGAGGCGTACTCTCTGGCCTATCAAGGGAAATTCTTCTGAAGCCACACTTGAAGGCGCCATGAAGACATTAGTATTTTATATCATCAATGGCATCAGATTCAATACTCAGGATTTCTTCATCAAACAACTTGCTGCTTCTGGGATTGATCTGTTTGGTCTGAAATTCTATGCTCCATGGGTGATGCGCTTGATTAAGCTTCATTCAACCATTGACTATCGGCCTTCAGCGCGCAACCATGTTGTCTTTCTGCCTGCAGTTGACATGTCTGTTGAAGCCATCTACCCCGAGCCTACCAAGAAGCCACTCCACCTTCAAAATGTCGAATTCCAGAGCTTCACGCAGCCCATTGAAGGTATTCATGTGCCCAATGCTGCAACTCCTGCTTACCCTCTGGCTGGCAACATGCGCTTTCCGCACCGAGCCAACACTGAAGCGACTGCAAGCACAATTGCTCAAAGGCCTCAGAAGTGTCCTCGTGTACTCAATGACCGAGAGCTTCTGGTGGCATTGCATCAAAAGCAGGATAAGCATCATGACTGGCTGAAGCGTCAGATGCAGAGTCTCTTGGTGGATGTCAATCGCATCCGTAATCTGGCCACCAAGAACACTTTTGTAGCCCATGAAGCCTGTCGGCGGTCCTGGAAGAGCCTCACACTGCTATGTTCTGAAGATGATCCGCGTGCAAATGGTTTCACAGAGAACTTCAAGTTTGATTCCAGGCCTCCTTAAAATGCAAGATGGCGTCGCACTCCCTCCATCGAAGATTCTGAGCATTCATATTCGGCTACAACTGTTGTTGCGAGAGTCGTCGATGAAGAAGACGCCGCCACTTCACCAACCTTGGCTGCACTGCATCTCGGTACTGTGTCAGGCCCGTCTGCACCACCAAACTCCAACATCGACCTTGCTCCATCATCTACTCTAGCTGGAAACGAGTAGCTACTCTATGTCTTCAAACCTTTTGGTCATTCCTGACAAAAGGGGGAGAAGCATATGAGTTGATAGTCTTCAAGGGGGTCTACATGGGTGGTTGCATTATTTTTGCTAAGTTCTTACAACTCTCGTTTTGAAACTATTTGGCTTTTGAGTTGTAACACTTAAACTTGATGGTCGTCTGCTGCGTTTTGCTGCTACTTTGTGATGCGGTGATAAATTCCGCATGAAGTCATTCTGCAAACGCCCATTTTCCATTGTGCATGTCATTATCTTTGTTATTCTTATATATGCATGATGAATTGTCTTCGTAAGTTGAAGAGGATCTCCACAAAGTAAAACCTGCCATGTGCATTTGCATTCAAAAGCAAACTACTTATATGCACATCTTCAGGGGGAGCCTTTTTGCAACTTATGAAGGCAATGCCTTTATCCTTAACTTTCACATACTTTTATCCCCGTTGAAAACTTCAACCAGTTTGTCATCAATCATCAAAAAGGGGGAGATTGTAAGTGCATCTAGTGCCACCCCTAGTTGGTTTTGGAGTATTGACGAAAAACTTGGTTGAGGGACTAATGTGTTTGTGAGAATTGCAGGATAACACAGGTAGTAGTTCCTTATTGATTCGATCGGTTTACCTACCAGAGATGACCCCTAAAAATGTGTGAAGACATTGAAGACAATGATGGTTCGTGAAGACATTCACAATGAAGATTATGACATGAGAAGACATTCATGTGAAGACTATGGAGTGCGAAGACATAGTTGTTTCATAGTTTCATTTTCTTCTTTGTTGAGTCATAGGAACGACCGTACTGTTAAGTGGGGTCCAAGTGAACAAAGTCAGAGTGACCGAAGTGATGCTCAACCAAATCCTATGTCTTCGAGCGAAGACAATGAGAGCAAATCTTATCCAGATCTGGATGAGTCAGCTTTACTTGTAGCCCAAGTCAAGCTGTCGCGTGTGTTTGAAATCCGACCGTTGGACACATGACGGTTCCTTAGTGACCCAGGGTCATTTCGGACAAATCAGGTCGGGTTGCCTCCTGGCTATAAATAGCCCACCCCCTACACCATAAATTGGTGGCTGCTCAGAGTTAGTACACGGCTTTTGTCGTTTGAGAGCAACCCACCTCTGAAGCATTTGAGACAGAGAGAGATATCCTTGCGAGGACAAAGCCCAAAACACCCAGAGCCAAAGGGTGTTAGGCATCACTGAAGTCTTTCTGTCCGCGTGATCTGAAGACTTGTTACACTTGAGGACTGTGAATCCTCCAGCCGGTTAGGCATCGCGTTCTGAGCATCCAAGAGCCATTGTGGATTGCCGATGAACGAAGTCTGTGAAGGTTTGGAAGTCTACCTTGAAGACTTACCAGAGTGATTGGGTGAGGAGACTGGGTGTCCTTAGCTCAAGGGGAATAAGGTGAAGACGCGGTCTTCTTAGTTAAATCTCAGCCTCCCTAACCAGACGTATAGTTGTCACATCAACTGGAACTGGTCTACCAAATCCTTGTCTTCACCAAGCAACTGGTTTTATCCTCCACTTCCCTTTACTTTACAGTTTGTCTTCGTGAAGTCATTGCCTGCTTGTCTGATCTGATTGACTTCACAGAGTGAAGACTATTTACTGTTTGGCTTCATACTGTCTTCCATCCTGATCCATACTACCTAGCTGTTGATAGTCTTCGTGCTTTCACTTCATTGCTTACTTGACTATGGCTTGTCTAGTGTAGTCTACCTTCCACTGCATATCAATAGGTTCATTTCTACTGTTTGTCTTCAAAGACCTCGTGTTTTGAAGACTTTCATAAAAATCTCCTATTCACCCCCCTCTAGTAGATAACTAGCACTTTCAGTCTTCTTCCTCTCTGGCTGGCACTCCACCTCCGATCCACCCAAATTATCAATTTCTCCACCTCCGAACTTCCAGTTCGCCGCCGGCCGGGACGGGACGGGGATCTCAGTCCTCGGCTGCCCGCCTTGGTTGCCATATGCACGTCTTCCTCCTCACCTCGCCCGCCCCGCCTCGTGGCATCTCCGACATCCTCCTCAAGCCGCACTCCTCCAACAAAATGGCATATATCTTCCACAACAGACTGACTGCTTCTTCCAAGACAAGACAGCCAGGACCTGCAAGATTGCACATGGTTCGTTAGGTCAACACATCACTCACCGACGACCGACTAATCAACGGGGTGAGGAGTATAACCACCTCTCGCCGGCCGTCGCCTAAGTCATAAGTCGCACGCGCACCCCGCACGCAGATGGATGTCTCTCGATAGTATATATAGAGATGGTCGGTGGCGTTGGCTTTAGAAGTCATGACAAAGAAAGACAATGAGGAGGCCGCGGATTGATGAGGTGGCGCCAGCCTGACCCTTACCTGGCTGCCCAAAGGGAATCCCTAGGCGCTCATTCATGGGCCTGTTTACTAGTACATTGTTTCCATTCTTTTGCGGCTATTTGCTAGGCCAGTTTCTCAAGGAAGGTCGATGACAGGAGCTGGCCCGATTTCTGCAGCTAAATGGCAGGGAAGACTATCGATACTCTTACTTGGGTACTACACAAGGTTGTTCATTTCTTTGGCTCATCGCCCGCCGGTGTCCAACCGATTGTAAATTGGACATAACTAGCCTGATGCAATCAATCAAGTCAATTTTCCCAAGAGTCCTGCTAGAGGGACGATACTTCCTGCATGACCATTGCCCGACAGACACAAAAGATCAAATCGTCCTGGAGCAGATTCAAGATGCGGAGCACCACACACTATAGTTGGTTGCATCGTATGAGGATCGAGTATGGGAATATCGTGTGTACACACTAGTTTCGTTTTCCCCAATAATTATTGATGCAGGGTGATCTACTTCCTTCAGATTTGCTCTCAAAACCACACACCATATTTTCAAACGTGCCTAGCATGAGCCAGCCGCAATATATTATGCACTCAGTTTGAAATACAGTGGCCCATCCCATACTGGTTGACCCACCCAACCTCTTATAGATACAACCCATAATTCCAAGTTCCCATCTGAGAGATTCATCAAAAACAAAATGCGTAACTTGAACTTTGTAGCAGCAATAGCCATTCAATCCTTTCGACGAACAATTCATTGCATTGCATTGCATTGCTTGGTTGGGGACAACACATAGATAGAACAAGGATGGATACTTGAATTTCCGTCCAATACTAGCTAGCTAGTTCATATGAGGACAACACTTGGGCAACACCATCAGCCAGCCGACAAAGAGAGCGGCAGTCTAAAGACATGATATTTTATTTTATGGATGTACACAACAGTACATCAAGCACCCATATCAACAATTAGCAATTGGACAGAAAACAACACAAGAAACAATGCACAGATTAACACGCCCGCCGGTTCGGCTCGCGTTGCCATTTCATCTGTTGCTAGAAAATCTCAGATCTAAGAGGTACTTCTCTCCTCGGCGCCTTGCGGCATCTTCATGCATCATCAATCTCAATGGCACCAAACCGTCACTACCGCGCACTCCACCTGAAGGCATAACGCGTGCATCAAGTCAGCAACACTTTAATGCCACCACAAATCCTAGAATATATAAAGGAGACATGTAAAGCTATATGCTGAATGAGATATATATTAAATCTTAAAAGGACTAGTTTGGATAAGTTCCCAGCACGCTAATCTTCTAAGTTTGGACAGAGCAGGCATTACCGCAATATTTAGATGTGTGATAATCACCCCATTCTAAAAGATGTAATAACTAGGGATTGTTGGCCACTGGTAGAACGAGATACATCTTAAATCTTAGAAGGACTAGTCTGGACAAGTTCCCAGCACGCTAATCTTCCAACTTTGGACAAAGCAACGCACTGAGCATACATCAAATCCAATATTTAGAACTTGCCACCCTATATGTCAATCAAATTAGGTGAGCTAACAACTTGCGGTAGATAATCAGGAATGTAGTGAATCTTGACACCAATTGAGTTCGAATACTCAACATACCAAACTAGCCAGTCAACTAGCCACATTTACATTGTTCTGATTAGAATCCAATTATCTAGCATATATGGTGCCAAAACACAATAGCATCCAAAAAGAAGTACAACCGAATCTAACTTACTGAAACAAGTGAACTTTCCCTAGCTTACAAAGTATCAACACAGACCTCATGTAAAGGCAAGAGGAGAAAAGAATACTACTTAGTAAAGTAAATAATGTGCCTATGACTCAGAACAACTCTTAGAGCATCTACGGCCGGACCAAGCTAGTCCCCCCCCCCAAAAAAACGCCAAGGGGACAAGGCGCCACGGTGACGACTGGTCACACCTCAAATTTTCGCTTCCGCAATCGGATACCTTATTAGCTAATTCTTAAATCCATAGAATCACATGCATCGTAGATTATCTATACATAAATACATCTCGATACCACACATAGCGTCCAACTACTTCATCATGCATGCCATCGGACTACCAACAATTATCATGTGTTCTACACACTGAAGCTATGGAGAAAGATCATCCACAGCTGCCCTTGACCTTGTCGTCACCTGGCTATCTTTGTAGTGGAAGTAGCGGTCGAAGACTCAAAATGGATCAAACCGGATCTGCTCATGGCCAGAATTGTCCGACCCGTCACTGTCCTCCTTTTCTTTGGGGGTAGTCTGACCATAGCACAGACCTCCCAGTTTTGCTTCTGGGTCAGGGCGCACGTCATCCTCCTTTGTCGCATCTGAAGGATGCGGCCACGGATGGCTTTCTTGTCCAAGGCAGCGTGCGACGACTCCTCGGCCTCGAGGACGGCCGTGGCCTTAAGTGCCCTTTGCGCCTCACATAGCAGGCATGCTGCACCATAACACTATACGACCCGTTATGCATGTCGACATTGACCTCCGACTCAGAGCCCGTCACCATGGGGACGAGGCGCCACCGAAGGGGTTGTGCCGCCAAATGGTGTTACTGCGTCCGTCGAGCCCGCAGTCACGCGCATCGAGGCACCAGCTCTGGCGGATCTGACGCTGATTGTGCCGACACAACGGGTTCCCGCTGGATCGACTCCGGTGGGATTGGGCATGCTCCTCCCATGCAGTGAAGAGCCGCGCCATGTGGACGACCACCTCCTCCTCGTCCCCACATGAGACGAGGTCCCAGTCGGCGGATCGGGAGATGTCGGAGTCGGATCCGCTACCCGTCATGACAAAGAATGCCGGAGATCGCCGGAACAGAGCTTTGGGCGGAGTGGAGTGGCTATAGTCTCATTCAGGATGCAGATAGAGATGAATATATGTGGGACGGGATGGACCAGTGTGGGCCGGATCCGATGTTACAAATGCGCTTGGGCGCATTTGGCCTTCCCATATCCGTCCTAGATATGGGCTGGATATGAGGGGTGCTGATCAGTCAGAACATATAATACCAATGCGAGTGGTGCAGCTGAGTCAAGATATTATGATCGGTCGCTGATTGGGCCATTCGTTCGGATGTAAATGGTTGTTTGAGGAATACAGCCATAGATGATGCTGTTAGAAGTTGGCACGACCACTCCGTAGTCCGTAGCTCGAATGCCCAAAGGAGGATTATTGCGTTCTTTTTTCCTTTCTACTACTATCTCTTTTTAATGGTAATACGCATCTCATTCATATTGAAAGAACAAAATACAAGTCATGTAAAGACCGACATGAAAAACTGAAAAGATAGTGATACGACTCCGTCGTATCTACTTTTCCAAACACTTTTGCCCTTGTTTTGGACTCTAACTTGAATGATTTGAATGGAACTAACCCGGACTGGCGCTGTTTTTAGCAGAATTGCCATGGTGTCTTTTTTGTGCAGAAACAAAAGTTCTCGGAATGACCTGAAACTTCACGGAGATTATTTTTGGAAATAATAAAAATACTGGCGAAAGAATCAAGGCCAGGGGGCCCATACCCTGTCCACAAGGGTGGGGGGCGCGCCTACCCCCTGGGCGCGCCCCCTGCCTCGTGGGCCCCCTGGAGCTCCACCGACCTCAACTCCAACACTATATATTCATGTTCGGGGAGAAAAAAACAGAGAGAAGGATTCATCGCGTTTTACGATACGGAGCCACCGCCAAGCCCTAAACTCTCTCGGGAGGGCTGATCTGGAGTCTGTTCGGGGCTCCGGAGAGGGGAATCCGTCGCCGTCGTCATCATCAACCATCCTCCCTCACCAATTTCATGATGCTCACTGCCGTGCGTGAGTAATTCCATTGTAGGCTTGCTGGACGGTGATGGGTTGGATGAGATTTATCATGTGATCGAGTTAGTTTTGTTAGGGTTTGATCTCTAGTATCCACTATGTTCTGAGATTGATGTTCCTATGACTTTGCTATGCTTAATGCTTGTCACTAGGGCCCGAGTGCCATGATTTCAGATTTGAACCTATATGTTTTCATGAATATATGTGAGTTCTTGATCCTATCTTGCAAGTCTATAGTCACCTACTATGTGTTATGATCCGGCAACCCTGAAGTGACAATAATCGGGACCACTCCCGGTGATGACCGTAGTTTGAGGAGTTCATGTATTCACTATGTGTTAATGCTTTGGTCCGGTACTCTATTAAAAGGAGGCCTTAATATCCCTTAGTTTCCAATAGGACCCAGCTGCCACGGGAGGGTAGGACAAAAGATGTCATGCAAGTTCTTTTCCATAAGCATGTATGACTATATTCGGAATACATGCCTACATTACATTGATGAATTGGAGCTAGTTCTGTACCACCCTATGTTATAACTGTTACATGAATGATCGCATCCGGCATAATTCTCCATCACCGATCCAATGCCTACGAGCTTTTCACATATTGTTCTTCCCTTATTTACTTTTCTGTTGCCACTATTACAATCACTACAAAACTATCACTGTTACTTTTGCCACCGTTACCGCTACTATCATACTACTTTGCTACTAAATACTTTGCTGCAGATATTAAGTTATCCAGGTGTGGTTGAATTGACAACTCAACTGCTAATACTTGAGAATATTCTTTGGCTCCCCTTGTGTCGAATCAATAAATTTGGGTTGAATACTCTACCCTCGAAAACTGTTGTGATCCCCTATACTTGTGGGTTATCAAGACTATTTTCTGGTGCCGTTGCTGGGAGCATAGCTCTATTCTTTGAGTCACTTGGGATTTCTATCTGCTGATCACTATCAGGAACTTGAAAGACGAGAAAACCAAAATTTATCCCTCAACTATGAGGGGAGGTAAGGAACTGCCATCTAGCTCTCCACTTGATTCACCTTCTGTTTTGAGTAAGCTTTCGACACCTAAACCTGCTTCTGCTATTAATTCTGATATGTCGCATGTTATTGATGATGCCACTTCTGCTATGCATGATACTTATGATGAAACTACTTCTATGCTTGATAATACTGTGCCACTAGGTGAATTTCTGGATGAACAACTCGCTAGGGCTAGAGAGAATGAAATTATTGAAACTGATAATATTGATGAAAGTGATGATGAAGATTCTCCCCCTATATATGAATTGCCTGTTGTGCCTGAGGGTTATGTTATGGATGAAGAAACTGCTAGAGACTTTCTTGCAAGGATCTTAAGAAATTATTAGCTAAGATGAAAGAAAAATCTCTGAATGCTAGAATGAAATATGATCTTGCTTATGCTACTTCACCTATATTTGTTACTGATAAGGATTATGATTTCTTTGTCGATCCTAAGATAATTACTTTGGTTGAATCTGATCCTTTCTATGGCTATGAATCTGAAACTGTTGTGGTGCATCTTACTAAATTAAATGATATAGCCACCCTATTCACTAATGATGAGAAAACTCGTTACTACTATATCCTTAAATTATTTCCGTTCTCATTAAAGGGTGATGCTAAGACTTGGTTTAATTCTCTTGATCCTAGTTGTGTGCGTAGTCCCCAGGATATGATTTATTACTTCTCTGCTAAATATTTCCCTGCTCATAAGAAACAAGCTGCTTTAAGAGATATATATAATTTTGTGCAAATTGAAGAAGAGAGTCTCCCGCAAGCTTGGGGGAGGCTCCTCCAATTACTTAATGCTTTGCTTGATCATCCTCTCAAGAAAAATGAAATACTTGATATCTTTTATAATGGACTAACCGATGCTTCTAGAGACCACCTGGATAGTTGTGCTGGTTGTGTTTTCAGGGAAAGAACTGTTGATGAAGCTGAAATTCTATTGAATAATATGTTGACGAATGAAAACAATTGGACACTCCCTGAACCAACTCCTAAGCCAACTCCGAAGAAAAGAGGTGTTCTATTTCTCAGTCCTGAAGATATGCAAGAGGCAAAGAAATCTAGCTATGAAAGAAAAAGGTATAAAAGCTGAAGATGTTAAGAATTTACCTCCTGCTGCAGAAATACATGGCCTTAATTTACTGCCTGTTGAAGAAACACATGGTCTTCATAACCCGACACAGGCAGTAAAGGTAAATTCTCTCTATAGATATGATAAAGCTGAAATCCCTCCTACTAAGTTTGCTAGCCAATTCTTAGATGAGTTTGATAATTTTATGGTTAAGCAAGAAGATTTTAATGCTTATTTTGGTAGACAACTGAAACGCAATGCTTATATGATTGAACACTTGAGTGATTATATGTCTAGAGTTAAAGGTGAACTTAAACTCATTAGTAAACATGCTTCTATGGTTACGACTCAAGTAGAACAAGTACTTAAAGCTCAGAATGATTTGCTCAATGAATTAAATAAGAAGAAGAATGATAATGCTGTTAGAGTTATGACTAGAGGGGGTAAAATGACTCAGGAACCTTTGTATCCTGAGGGCCACCCTAAGAGAATTGAGCAAGATTCTCAGAAAACTAATATAGATGCACCTAGTCCTTCTAAGGAGAAGAAAAAGAAAAATGATAGGACTTTGCATGCTTCTAGTGAACCTGTTGTTGACACACCTAAGAATCCCAATGATATTTCTATTTCTGATGCTGAAACACAATCTGGTGATGAACATGAACCTAGTGATAATGTTAATGATGATGTTCATGTTGATGCTCAACCTAGCAATAACAATGATGTAGAGATTGAACCTGCTGTTGATCTTGATAACCCACAACCAAAGAATCAATGTTATGATAAGAGAGACTTTGTTGCTAGGAAGCACGTAAAGAAAGAGAGCCATGGGTTCAGAAACCCATGCCTTTTCCTCCCAAACCATCCAAGAAAAAGGATGATGAGGATTTTGAGCGCTTTGCTGTAATGATTAGACCTATCTTTTTGCGTATGCGTTTGACTGATATGCTCAAAATGAATCCTTATGCTAAGTACATGAAAGAAATTGTTACTAATAAAAGAAAGATATCGGAAGCTGAAATTTCCACCATGCTTGCTAATTACACTTTTAAAGGTGGAATACCCAAGAAACTAGGAGATCTAGGAGTACCAACTATACCATGCTCCATTAAAAGAAACTATGTTAGAACCGCTTTATGTGATCTTGGAGCCGGTGTTAGTGTTATGCCTCTCTCTTTATATCGTAGACTTGAATTGAACAAGTTGACACCTACTGAAATATCTTTGCAAATGGCTGATAAATCAACTGCTATACTTGTCGATATTTGTGAGGATGTGCCTGTTGTGGTTGCAAACGTTACTATTTTAACAGACTTTGTTATTCTTGATATTCCCAAGGACGATAGTATGTCGATTATCCTTGGTAGACCCTTTTTGAATACTGCAGGGGCTGTTATTGATTGCAACAAAGGAAATGTCACTTTTCATGTTAATGGCAATGAGCATACGGTACACTTTCCGAGGAAACAACCTCAAGTTCATAGTATAAACTCTATTGGAAGGATTCCATCGATTATTTTTGGAGGTTTTGAATTTCCTCTTCCTACTGCCAAGAAGAAATATGATATTCTTATTATTGGGGACGTGCATATCCCCGTTGAGGTAACCTAGTGCTATTAAAAAATTCTCCGGTTTCATGCAATTCGGAATGAGTTTGTTAACAAGACCTGATCAACCTTGTTAGTGGATTCCTTTTGATGAGCATGAGATGGATGAAGTTAGAACGCACAACCTTCTGTACCCTCCTTTTACTTTTTGTTATCTAGATTAAATAAAGTAAAAATAGTATTTTCTATCTGTTTTCTGAATTATCCGTGCAATAAAAAATACCCTGAAAATAAAAGTTCTCCAAATGCCCCGAAATTGAAATATGATTTTTCTGGAATATTTGAGAATATCTGGCACTAAGAACACAACAGGAGGAGCAAGCACCTGGCCATGAGGGTCCATGGCGCGCCCACCCCCCCAGGGCGCGCCCACTGCCTCTTGGGCCACTGGTGGCCCCCCTCCACTTTTTCCAGACACCACACACTCCTTCTTCCTCCCAAAAAATCACCAGCCAGCTCAAACACGAGTTCTAGCTCATCTTGCTGCCATTTTCGATCTCCTTGCTCAAAGCTCCACTCACAAAACTGCTTTGGGGGATTGTCTTTGGTATGTGACTCCTCCAATGGTTCAATTAGTTTTTGTTCTAGTGCTTTATTCATTGCAAATTTTTGCTGCTTAGGTGACCCTGTTCTTGAGCTTGCATGTCAAATTTATATGGTCCCAAGTAGTTCTAATGCATGATATACTCTCTAGGCACTAGTGGGAGTAGTTGCTATCAATTTTGTTGAGTTTGGTTACTTTTATTTTAAGTTACTAAAAATTTCAGAATTTTTCAGAAATCGATGAAGAGATTTTTGAGGGGCTCTTCGAACCGAAGCTGGAAGGATAAGCAAAGTGAAGAAGACAAGAGGACCAAATATAATCTCCCTCGCACCACGGAGGTTCGGCCGTGTGAATGGCCTTGTGATGATTTCTTGAGAGCAGCCGGGATTTATGATGATTTTTATGAGTTGGCTGAGAATGCAGGCCTCACCGACTTCCTCCGCGACCAACGCGAACAGTATCTCATACTCACTAATATTTTTGTGCAAAATTTTCATTTCCATGCTAGGAGGTCACCACCTTCGGTGGATTTATATTTATATGATGAGTATAAGGAGATGTCCCTCTATGAATTTTGTGAGGTTTGCAAGTGGCCCTTTTCGGGCAGCGCAGAGGAACCACATCGTAATGATGTGGAGGGGTTTATTGATACAATTGCTGTAGGGGAAACGAGGAAGGTTTTCGACGCAAGAATTACTAGCATACACTTTCCTATTCTACGTTACTTTGCAATATTTGCTAGTAGATGCTTAATTGGTCGCGGAAACTGTGGCAACCTTAGTGCCCCAGTATTGTCATTTTGTGCCATGCCTTGTTCCGTGATGACACATTTAGTATGGGCGCTATTGTTGCAAAGCGGTTAAATCTTAACCATACGAAGGGCTCATCTTGGGAGGTATTTTCGCCTCGCGCCTCGCTTCACATTTTAACATACCTATTAGGCATTATGAGAAAGAAGAAAAGTTGCTGCCTCCTGTTTTTCTAGACTATAAGAGCATGGTAGCACATAATTTTATCGTTAAGAGCAGGGAAAAGGAGCTTAAGTACAAACTGATATTTGATAAAATTCGCCCTGAGATTATTACTTTGCCTGCTCCTTCCTTGTTTGACTTATCTGCAGGCAAGTACCTTGTTCCGCCGTAGGTCATTCACGCCTACCAAAACCCCACACTAGCTTAAGAGCTAGAGCCACAATTTGATCCTTCACGCAGTCTGTTTACCAGTGGGATCCGGAGGAGATTGCCAGCTAGTGGCACCCCGATGCTCCATCACAGTATGACCCCAGTTACAACTTCGGATATCCGCCAAGCCAGCCATGGCAATAGACCAACTTAGGCCAAAAGCCTAAGCTTGGGGGAGTACGTATTTCTCACCGACATTACATTTATATTCACACACTCATGCTAGTTGTCGGTGCTCATTTTTTCATTGTATTATCCATGCTAGTTTATTTTCCCTTTTTATGCTTTCTTCTTGTGTGTTTGAAAAACCTTAAGAAAAACCAAAAAATTAGTAGTAGCTTTTAGCTAGTTTACTTTCCATGCTTGTAGTGGTATTAATTAAAAAGAAAACCCAAAAAGATTTATTGTTCTTCTTTTGTTTGTTGGGAGCTTTCCCGTGTAAATAGTTTTATTTCTTTTCTTGTTCTTTGGGGGTCGAGAGGAGAAGACCATAATGAAAATGTTGAAGTGGCTCTTATATACATTATTGTAGATTTAACCAAGAGCCCATATTGCCTTGTCTTCTCCTTTTTATTGAATGCTTGCAGATTCCAGCTTAGTCCAATGCACGTACACTATTATTATTATCATCGTTCGGTCGTGCAAGTGAAAGGCAATAATGACAAGATATGATGAACTGATTGAGATGAGAGAAGCTGGTATGAACTCGACCTCTCTTGTTTTTGTAAATATGATTAGTTCATCATTCCTGATTCAGCCTATTATGAATAAACATGTTTGCAATGACAATTAGAGATTATAGTTGCTTATGCCATGCTTAATTAGCTAGGAGTTTATAATGGTTTACCTTGCGTGCCAACATGCTATTAAAATGGTTGTGATGTGGTATGATAGGGTGGTATCCTCCTTTGAATTATTCGAGTGACTCGACTTGGCACATGTTCAAACATGTAGTTGAAACAAAATCAACATAGCCTCCACGATATTTATGTTCATGGTGGATTATATCCTACTCATGCTTGCACTCAATGTTCATTAATTTTAGTGCATGTTCATGGCTGTTTTCGCTCTCTAGCTGGTCGCTTCCCAGTCTTTTTCTAGCCTTTACTTCTACTAAGCGGGAATACTGCTTGTGCATCCAATCCTTTAAACCCCAAAGTTATTCCATATGAGTCCACCATACCTTCCTATATGCGGTATCTACCTGCCGTTCCAAGTAAATTTGTATGTGCCAAACTCTAAACATTCAAATGAAATTCTGTTTTGTATGCTCGAATAGCTCATGTATCAACTAGGGTTGTCTGTATCTTCCATGCTAGGCGGGTTATTCTCAAGAGGAGTGGACTCCGCTCCTCACTCACGAGAAAATGGCTGGTCACCGGGATGCCCAGTCCCATGCTTTAAGCAAATCAAATCAAAATAATTGCAAACAAAACTCCCCCAGGATTGTTGTTAGTTGGACGGTACCCGTTGTTTCGGACCAGCCGTGGAGTGTGCTTGTTGGTGGTGGGGGAGTATAAACTTTACCATTCTGTTTGGGAACCGCCTATAATGTGTGTAGCATGGAAGATATCGAGATCTCTCGGTTGTTATGTTGACAATGAAAGTATGCCGCTCAAAATATTATTTATCTCTATTTCAAAAATCGAGCTCTAGCACCTCACAAATCCCTGCTTCCCTCTGCGAAGGGCCTATCCATTTACTTTTATGTTGAGTCATCACCCTCTTATTAAAAAGCACTAGTTGGAGAGCACCGCTGTCATTTGCATCCATTACTATTAATTTATATTGAGTATGACTATGACTGGATCTCTTTTACCATGAATTACAATGTTTGGTCAGTCCTTGATCTTTAAGGGTGCTCTGCATTTATGTTTTGTGGTCTCGGAAAGGGCTAGCGAGATACCATCTTGTTATATCATATTATGATTGTTTTGAGAAAGTGTTGTCATCCGAGATTCATTATTATTGCTCGCTAGTTGATTATGCCATTGATATGAGTAAACATGAGACCTAAGTGTTATTGTGAATATGGTTAGTCATAATCTTTGCTGAAAACTTGAATGCTGGCTTTACATATTTACAACAACAAGAGCAAACAGAGTTTGTAAAAGTTTTTCTTTATCACTTTCAGTTTATCAACTGAATTGCTCGAGGACAAGCAAAGGTTTAAGCTTGGGGGAGTTGATACGTCTCCGTCGTATTTACTTTCCAAACACTTTTGCCCTTGTTTTGGACTCTAACTTGCATGATTTGCATGGAACTAACCCGGACTGACGCTGTTTTCAGCAGAATTGCCATGGTGTTATTTTTGTGCAGAAACAAAAGTTCTCGGAATGACCTGAAACTTCACGAAGATTATTTTTTGAAATAATAAAAAATACTGGCGAAAGAATCAAGGCCAGGGGGCCCACACCCTGTCCATGAGGGCAGGGGCGCGCCTGACCCCCCCGGGCGCGCCCCCTGCCTCGTGGGCCCCCTGGAGCTCCACTGACCTCAACTCCAACTCTATAGATTCACATTCGGGGAGAAACAAATCGGAGAGAAGGATTCATCACGTTTTACGATATGGAGCCACCGCCAAGCCCTAAACTCTCTCGGGAGGGCTGATCTGGAGTCTGTTCGGGGCTCTGGAGGGGGGAATCCGTCGCCGTCGTCATCATCAACCATCCTCCATCACCAATTTCATGATGCTCACCGCCGTGCATGAGTAATTCCATCGTAGGCTTGCTGGACGGTGATGGGTTGGATAATATTTATCATGTAATCGATTTAGTTTTGTTAGGGTTTGATCCCTAGTATCCACTATGTTCTGAGATTGATGTTGCTATTGTAGGAGATATGCCCTAGAGGCAATAATAAATGATATTATTTATCTCCGAGTTCATAATTATGTTTATGTTCCATGCTATAACTACAATGATTCTCGAGTCTGCAATATCCACGAGGCTCGGAGGAAGACTCATATGCACGTGTGGAATAATAAACGGTAAGAAGTATTCTTAGTCTGGCCTCTAAGACTAGCTCAAGTGTTGCATGATGGTTCTGTTTTCCTGATCATGGGCATGTCAATGCCAGCAACTTTGAGGGCACAATGTTAAGAGAACATTTGTGTTGAATCGACCCGGATTGATGTTATGCTATGAGATACATTCGTCACAAGTTAATGGTTTATAACACAGAGATAGTTAATGTTTGCATAATTCCTTAGACCATGAGAGTATGGAGTTTCTTCATGCTTGCTTCATGAACTTTGGGGTTTGTTAAACGTCATCCGTAAATGGATGGCTATTACGGCGGCTTACAGGTTCATGGGAAAGTATGTTAAGTAACTTGATAGCTCGAGATTGGGATTTTCTCCTCCGATGATGGATAGATATACTCAGGCCCTCTCGGTGTTACGGTGTCCATCATCGTCTGGCCACACACTTTGTGATTTGATCACGGCGATGCCGGAACACGAAACGAGAAAAGAGAACAAAACCGGGAACGAGGTAACTAGCATAGTGGACAAGTTGTTGATCCACGGGAATGCCAACATGTCTCACCTCGGGTATTTGTAACATATCGCGAAGCAACAGGAATAGCACACGGCAACTGGAGGTTCACTCGAATATTTATTCGTGTGGGTATAGGGGTCAATATGGGTGTCCACTGCTCCGATGTTGATCATTGATCGGAAGGGGTTCCGGGTCATGTCTATACTTCACCGAACCTATAGGGTCACACGCTTAAGGTTCATCTATCTGCTGAATACTAGACAGGGAGTCTGAGAGAAAATCACCGAAAAAGTTTCGGACACCGAAAAGTGTCGGACAGCGGAATCGTACCACGGAGAGAGGTCATTGGATAAGTTTCGATGATACCGAAAAGTTGTTTCGGGATACACCATTAAGTCAAATTGGTTTCGGCACATGCCTGATAATTCTTGGAGGATGCCAGAATCATTCTGGAAGCTTTTTGGAATTTTCTGAGATAAAAAGCGGAAATGTTCCGGAGCTGCCGGAGCCACTTCAGATGCGTTTCGCAGATGAAAATCACTAAAACCAGAATTGTTTCAGAACGCGTTGAAAATCATTTTAGTGGGTACTAGAAATGTTCTTAGCCCACATAAATATTTTCAGTTCGATCAGACGCTGAAAAATGTCGTCATGAATAGTGAAAATCAGCTTTATGGTTACTTTATGGAAAGCCACCTTTTGGGGCTTTGCTCCAAAAGATCTTGGGGATGACATGGATGGATAGGAGCCATTTTTTGGGCCTCTCATGGGGGTGTGGCCGGCGACATGGGGTATCCCCACTTGGGGACCCTCTTGTTGATTGGTTTCACTCCTAGGTCCTTGTGGAAGGACTTCATTCATGTGCATTTTGGGTTTTTTGTGAAACTACCCTACCCCTTGGGATTTCCTATAAATAGAGGTGGAGGGGCAGCCCTCCACACTCATCCCTTGCTCTCATACACATGCCATGCATTATCTGGCTTCTTCTCTCCCTCCCACGAAAAGAGTTTCGTAGAGCCGTAAGGCTGTCTGGGTTCCAGCAGGAACTAGTTCTGGACGGCGAAGCCCTGCCGGATAGATGACACCGTATGTGTGCAACTCTGTAGAGAGATCATAGTTTCGGTCTTAGTTCGTGAGTGCCTCCCGAAGGGCTGTCCGTGTGACCGTCCGAGTCTCGAAGGTCCTCCCGAAGGGCTGTCCGAGTGACCGTTCGAGTTTCGAAGGTCCTCCCGAAGGGCTGTCCGCGACACCGTCCGGGGGGCTGTTCGACCGCCTCTCGGAGGGCTGTCTGAGGAGCAGATGAGGGTATACATCCTTGCGGTTGGGAGGTTGTAAATCCTAGCTGCGGGGATCTGCACCGCCGATCGTCATCGACTCTACTTCCCGCTGCGCTACGAGTCGGTAACGAAAAAGATCAAACCATGTATGTAGTCTCCATAGTGGTCTTGGGCTGGTGCGTATGTCGGAAATTTTTTGTTTTCTGTCGCGTTACCCTACAGTGGCATCATGAGCCGTGCTATGCATAGATGCAGGTTGCGATCTAGAATACATAGAGATGTATGGGTATTGCATAATATAATTAGGTAGTAGATGAGATCTATTGCTGAAAATTATTTATGCGGGTGACAGATGAAATCTGTTACCCGACGTTCTTGGTACTTCCCTAGAATTTGCGTTTGCTCAATCTCGAGACAGCATGGTGGAATTTGACAAAGTTCTGGCAATCCGTGATCCTGATTGATCATGGAAGTGCTATCAGTTCTTTGGGTTCTGCCGTAGTCAAAAGAAAGATGAAATTCGCAGATGAAAGGGCATTGCAGATATGATCTGCACGAGGGTCATGCGTATGACGAAGTTTAGTATGGGGCTCAAGATTTAATTATCTCGTGTTTCATACACCCCGAGATGTTAATCTAGCAACTTGAATAATCATACTTGATGATAAAACGTTGGTAGCTGCGGTTTAAGTCAAAACCTTAGAAGCCACGGAAAATAAAATTTTGCATAAACCGATTAGAGGCGTCTAACTTGGTTTTGCAGGATATGCATGTGATGTGGTATAGCAATGCTCATATTCAATTTGATTATGTATGAGATGACTATATGATGTAATTAACATGACCTGCGTGTCATGATTTGGCATGATGGCTGGAGCCATATGATTGTCACTTTAATGACCTGCGTGTCAACCTTAAGTAATGCACTTATTTTATTAGCTATAGAGATAGCAATATTATCTGGTGCATCAATAGGATGGTGGCAATCTTCGTGAAGGTGAACACCGACGCGAATGCCAAAGACGAAGAAATGAAATACTTCTCCGTCAGGAAGGGCTATACCATATCATGCTATTATGAATTGCCTGAGATGTTTATCCCTTATGATGCACCCTTCTTGATTGCGCGGTAGTCGCTTTTTGTTAGGGTGATCTCTCACTTAAAATATCAAAGTAGTTAGTGTTCACCCAAGTGTAGCACCGTCCGAAATTCGTATCTTTTTGGGGTGCGCCATGTACACATGAGCACGAACGAATCGAGAGGAATGAGGTGGGTGAGGTCAGACCTCGTAGCAAGATCACTTGGTTGTCTTTGACGTTCAGGCAGGAGAGTCCTGAGCTCGGAACACGCCCACCGAAAGATGAACAAGAATCACATAGAGATGTGATCGGCAAGTTGGCCTACCGATTGCAATCCGTGTCATCAGTGATGAACCCGTCAATGGCATCGAATAGAAATATGGATCTTGAATCACTCTAAATCAATTATGAGAGATATTGATTTGAGTGGGAGCGCACTTTTGAATTAACATGTTTAATTCTCAGTGCAATTAATTATGAACACTGTCTAAGTGTTTGTTGCAAAATAGTTGTAGAATAATGGCTCGCGTTTCCACCTTCCCTGTTAAAATTGAATAGCTGTTAAATATCTGGTTAAAACTTTACGTTTGGTAACGTAATGTGAGGATTGTCCTCAAAAGTGCCGAGAAGGATTTTGTCCTTTCGCATGCTTTCCGTATCCTCCCGCTAATGCTATGGATCATGTGACTCTCGTCCTTCGATCCAAAAGCTAGAATTCTGTTACGGTCAAGTGGAATATGTTTGCTTCCATGAAACCCAAACTTCGAAAGTTGGGATAGTTATTTGATATTCATGGAACTGAAAATTATTTTCAGATACAAACAAAGCAATGTTTGTTTGCAAGTATTAGTAAAAGTGTTTACTATGCATTTGACTGTTCGGAAAGGGATCCAGAAGAACTCCTGTCATATAATGAAAGGTGAATAAAACAACAACTTAAAGATAAAGGAAGTGTCCAAAGGGTGTTAGTATGACTTACACGCCTAGGAAGTCCGGGGCTAATGCCACTCTTAAGTTGGGTGCTTCTTTTGCGAGTAGGAGAAATACTAAAAGTTAAACAGTTAGAAGTATAAAGACAGAAAGAGAGATGACTGGAATATCCAGCTCATGTATGAATGTCATACAAGTTTTTGATGTATAGAAGGCTGGTCAAAGATATAGTTCTTGGGAATTTTGGTTAAACATGTTAATCGCTAATTCTTGGGTATTGTGAGTTAATCACAAAGATACCCGCTCGATTGCATTTTGTTGCGAATCAATGTAAGAGCTACTATGGCCTAAAAAGACTAGCCAGAAATGAGGTTAAGGTATACACAGGGAACATAGTAAATGTTACTATACTTTCCATCGGTGTATTGCCGTCTGTATTTATTTTCATAATTCATTTAGAGTTTTACAAACTCTAGCCCGTTGCATAAGGTATCTTGCAAGAAGGTTGTTCATAAGAGAACTTTTTATGTTCGATGTTATGAATAACACAAGGGCCATACTTTCATTATGAATGAGATGTATGTTATGAATATTGATAATAATACAATACCTCTGGGTTTACTTTCATAATTCATTTTAGAGTTTCTTACACTCTAGGCCATTGCATAATGTTTATTGCAAAAGGGTTGTTCATAAAAGAACAATTGTTGTTCAGTATTATGAATAACATGAAGGGCCATGCTTCCATCCAAGATGGGATGTATGTTATGAATATTGATGGTAGAATGATACGTCCATAACACTGACGCTAAATGTCGCAAGACTATGAGAATACCACACATGTGTGGAACTGCATTTGGTCACATTGGAGAAACCCGCATGGAAAAATTCCATTATGATGGATTTTGAAGTCGTTTGATTTTGAATCATCTGACACTTGCAACTTTCCTCCGAAAAGTGAAGTGACTGAAATACCGTTCACATCATACATTTTGATGTGTGTAGTTCAATAAATGTTGTTGCAAGTAGTGGATTTATATATCTTCAGAAATGACTCAAGTAGATATATGGATATTTGCTTGATGAGACGTAAGTCTGGATCTTTTGAAATCATTCAAAGGGTTTTCAAAAATGAAGTAGAAGTTATTGTAACAAGGAAATTATGTTTCTACAATTTGATTGCAGAAAGGAATATCTGAGTTACAAGTTTAGCGAATGTCTGATGAGTTGTGAAAAGAGTTTCATAACTTACACCTTCCGGAACACCACTATGAGTGGAATGTCTGTGAAGATGTAACCAAACCATTTATGACATGGTAAGGTCAAAGATGACATAAATAAATTTGCCATTATCCCTTTTAAAATGATGCTTTAGAGACTGCGGCTTTTACACTGAAAAGAGCTACATCGGGTCTGTTGAAATGAAGCCATGGTATGGTACGCCCAACCATGTTATATCTTTTCTTAACATTTGGAATATGGGGCTTGTGTAAAAGGTTACAAACCTATTCCAAATCAGACAAGTGCTACTTTGTAGGTTATACCAAAATGTTGGGTATTCCTCCCTCACTATACCGAGGAAAATAGTTTTGCCGCGAAACGGTGTGCTTTTAAAGAGAATGGTTCTTTCAAAAAGGTGAGTGGGAGAATAAGTGCAACTCGACGAGATAAACAGTATCTTCGTCATGAGATCAAAGGAAAGAGACCTTGGAAGTAATTCCAGAGTTTCCTACTGTGACTGATACGGAAGTCTCTACCATAAAATGTATGAACTTCGGTCGAACTTGCAGCTGAACCACGTAGGCAAGGCTCGTGCAAACCTCTCAGGTGCACAAACGAGATATTGTTGTTAGACAACATTATACCTACGATACACAAGGAAGCGTTGATGGGCCCTGACTCCGGAATTGGCTAAATGCCAATACAATCCGAGTTAGTTTCCATATAAGTGATTCAAGATTAAAACCTTGATACACCTTTCGGAAGACTTAGAGTCTAACGAATATTTATGGAACTTAAAACTGATACGGATAAAAATGTTTTATCCATAAAGCTCGACTTGTTGAAATAACAAGTTCAAGAGTTGACTACGATGAGGTTGTTTTCATCATAGCGATGCTTAAAGTCGGTTCGGGTTGAACTAGCAATTAATACATATTTCAATCATGACATATGAAACATCGATGACAATAGGATTTCCATCAGATGGAAATGAAACCAAGGACTTGCATGTGTTACAGTCCAAGGCATTTTGTCTATCCAGAGGATGCTAGTAAGGGTGCAAACTTCAGAGTTCCAGCGATGGACAGAAGAGAGCAAAATGGAGTTGGAATCTTCGTGCTTTGATGAAATGGTCAAAGGGGTTTGACTTCATCAATGGGTAATGAAGATGCTTGTAATTCAAGAAAGTAAGTGGGAGCATAATAATATTTCTAAAAACCTTGTGTGCTTGACACATTGTTAATTGGAAATAAATTTCTTGACACGAATTAGGACTTCATTTGAAAATAGTTTTTTGATGAAGTGCTTAGTCTAAATAGCCTCAATATTAGGCATAATGATCTATGGAGATAGATTTACCTAATAGGGCTAAGCAATGAATACATATTGACAAGGTGCTAAAACCTTTTAGCATTTAAAACCGCCAGGGAGTGATTCTTGCCGGAGTCACATGGAAGAGTTTTTTGCAAGACTCGGTGTCCCAAAACACTGATGAGCAAAATACATGATGCAGATTCCACACACTTCTGTGTTTGGATTAATCATGTATTCCATGGTATGTAAAACAACCAGATATGTCCGATACTCCCAAGGTGTTGCGAGTATGGATACCAAAGTGATCAAATTACTGATCATGGGACAATAGTGAAAGATGTCACAGAGTACTAGAGTAACTACTGATGACATGGTTTTCTCGCAAGCAGAGATCATGAAGAGTTCGTTGTAAAATGTTACATCGATACAGTCTTCATCTTTTCTCCATGCGATTTTTGATTTAAATTAAGGGTTTTGTGTAACACGCAATGTGGTGGCACAGTTAGTTGGAATTTGTTCAAACTAGTTACTGTGGCGAATTCTATAACAAGGGCTAAGTATGTTGACGCTTTAGAAGCGACAAAGAAGATGTTGAATCATATAGTTCATTCATGAACTTAGTATGGTTCCAAGATGGCTTCTGGCAATGGGACACTACTGCAGGTAGTTGCTCCATAACTCAGTCTGAGGAATCCAGGTTCGACCTGTGATTCACATACATACAAAGCCAAGTCCACGCAAAATATGAATTTTGTGAAAACATGAAAACGCGAGGACATGCAAAGATACACACGGAGCTGAAGTCGTCAGATCCGTTGGACATCAGGCTATACCACAAGCGAAGCATATTTACACCGGTGTGCCACAGGTGTGAAGTGCATTAGCATTAACTAGATTATTGACTCTAGTGCAAGTGGGAGTCTGTAGGAGATATGCCCTAGAGGCAATAATAAATGATATTATTTATCTCCGAGTTCATAATTATGTTTATGTTCCATGCTATAACTGCAATGATTCTCGAGTCTGCAATATCCACGAGGCTCGGAGGAAGACTCATATGCACGTGTGGAATAATAAACGGCAAGAAGTATTCTTAGTCTGGCCTCTAAGACTAGCTCAAGTGTTGCATGATGGTTCTGTTTTCCTGATCATGGGCATGTCAATGCCAGCAACTTTGAGGGCACAATGTTAAGAGAACATTTGTGTTGAATCGACCCGGATTGATGTTATGCTATGAGATACATTCGTCACAAGTTAATGGTTTATAACACAGAGATAGTTAATGTTTGCATAATTCCTTAGACCATGAGAGTATGGAGTTTCTTCATGCTTGCTTCATGAACTTTGGGGTTTGTTAAACGTCATCCGTAACTGGATGGCTATTACGGCGGCTTACAGGTTCATGGGAAAGTATGTTAAGTAACTTGATAGCTCGAGATTGGGATTTTCTCCTCCGACGATGGATAGATATACTCAGGCCCTCTCGGTGTTACGGTGTCCATCATCGTCTGGCCACACACTTTGTGATTTGATCACGGCGATGCCGGAACACGAAACGAGAAAAGAGAACAAAACCGGGAACGAGGTAACTAGCATAGTGGACAAGTTGTTGATCCACGGGAATGCCAACATGTCTCACCTCGGGTATTTGTAACATATCGCGAAGCAACAGGAATAGCACACGGCAACTGGAGGTTCACTCGAATATTTATTCGTGTGGGTATAGGGGTCAATATGGGTGTCCACGGCTCCGATGTTGATCATTGATCGGAAGGGGTTCCGGGTCATGTCTATACTTCACCGAACCTATAGGGTCACACGCTTAAGGGTCATCTATCTGCTGAATACTAGACAGGGAGTCTGAGAGAAAATCACCGAAAAAGTTTCGGACACCGAAAAGTGTCGGACAGCGGAATCGTACCACGGAGAGAGGTCATTGGATAAGTTTTGATGATACCGAAAAGTTGTTTCGGGATACACCATTAAGTCAAATTGGTTTCGGCACATGCCTGATAATTCTTGGAGGATGCCAGAATCATTCTGGAAGCTTTTTGGAATTTTCTGAGATAAAAAGCGGAAATGTTCCGGAGCTGCCGGAGCCACTTCAGATGCGTTTCGCAGATGAAAATCACTAAAACCAGAATTGTTTCAGAACGCGTTGAAAATCATTTTAGTGGGTACTAGAAATGTTCTTAGCCCACATAAATATTTTCAGTTCGATCAGACGCTGAAAAATGTCGTCATGAATAGTGAAAATCAGCTTTATGGTTACTTTATGGAAAGCCACCTTTTGGGGCTTTGCTCCAAAAGATCTTGGGGATGACATGGACGGATAGGAGCCATTTTTTGGGCCCCTCATGGCGGTGTGGCCGGCCACATGGGGTATCCCCCCTTGGGGACCCTCTTGTTGATTGGTTTCACTCCTAGGTCCTTGTGGAAGGACTTCATTCATGTGCATTTTGGGTTTTTTGTGAAACTACCCTACCCCTTGGGATTTCCTATAAATAGAGGTGGAGGGGCAGCCCTCCACACTCATCCCTTGCTCTCATACACATGCCATGCATTATCTGGCTTCTTCTCTCCCTCCCACGAAAAGAGTTTCGTAGAGCCGTAAGGCTGTCTGGGTTCCGGCAGGAACTAGTTCTGGACGGCGAAGCCCTGCCGGATAGATGACACCGTATGTGTGCAACTCTGTAGAGAGATCATAGTTTCGGTCTTAGTTCGTGAGTGCCTCCCGAAGGGCTGTCCGTGTGACCGTCCGAGTTTCGAAGGTCCTCCCGAAGGGCTGTCCGAGTGACCGTTCGAGTTTCGAAGGTCCTCCCGAAGGGCTGTCCGCGACACCGTCCGGGGGGCTGTTCGACCGCCTCCCGGAGGGCTGTCTGAGGAGCAGATGAGGGTATACATCCTCGCGGTTGGGAGGTTGAAAATCCTAGCTGCGGGGATCTGCACCGCCGATCGTCATCGACTCTACTTCCCGCTGCGCTATGAGTCGGTAACGAAAAAGATCAAACCATGTATGTAGTCTCCATAGTGGTCCTGGGCTGGTGCGTAGGTCGAATTTTTTTTGTTTTCTGTCGCGTTACCCTACAGTGGCATCATGAGCCGTGCTATGCGTAGATGCAGGTTGCGATCTAGAATACATAGAGATGTATGGGTATTGCATAATATAATTAGGTAGTAGATGAGATCTATTGCTGAAAATTATTTATGCGGGTGACAGATGAAATCTGTTACCCGACGTTCTTGTTACTTCCCTAGAATTTGCGTTTGCTCAATCTCGAGACAGCATGGTGGAATTTGACAAAGTTCTGGCAATCCGTGATCCTGATTGATCATGGAAGTGCTATCAGTTCTTTGGGTTCTGCCGTAGTCAAAAGAAAGATGAAATTCGCAGATGAAAGGGCATTGCAGATATGATCTGCACGAGGGTCATGCGTATGACGAAGTTTAGTATGGGGCTCGAGATTTAATTATCTTGTGTTTCATACAACCCGAGATGTTAATCTAGCAACTTGAATAATCATACTTGATGATAAAACGTTGGTAGCTGCGGTTTAAGTCAAAACCTTAGAAGCCACGGAAAATAAAATTTTGCATAAACCGATTAGAGGCGTCTAACTTGGTTTTGCAGGATATGCATGTGATGTGGTATAGCAATGCTCATATTCAATTTGATTATGTATGAGATGACTATATGATGTAATTAACATGACCTGCGTGTCATGATTTGGCATGATGGCTGGAGCCATATGATTGTCACTTTAATGACCTGCGTGTCAACCTTAAGTAATGCACTTATTTTATTAGCTATAGAGATAGCAATATTATCTGGTGCATCAATAGGATGGTGGCAATCTTCGTGAAGGTGAACACCGACGCGAATGCCAAAGACGAAGAAATGAAATACTTCTCCGTCAGGAAGGGCTATACCATATCATGCTATTATGAATTGCCTGAGATGTTTATCCCTTATGATGCACCCTTCTTGATTGCGCGGTAGTCGCTTTTTGTTAGGGTGATCTCTCACTTAAAATATCAAAGTAGTTAGTGTTCACCCAAGTGTAGCACCGTCCGAAATTCGTATCTTTTCGGGGTGCGCCATGTACACATGAGCACGAACGAATCGAGAGGAATGAGGTGGGTGAGGTCAGACCTCGTAGCAAGATCACTTGGTTGTCTTTGACGTTCAGGCAGGAGAGTCCTGAGCTCGGAACACGCCCACCGAAAGATGAACAAGAATCACATAGAGATGTGATCGGCAAGTTGGCCTACCGATTGCAATCCGTGTCATCAGTGATGAACCCGTCAATGGCATCGAATAGAAATATGGATCTTGAATCACTCTAAATCAATTATGAGAGATATTGATTTGAGTGGGAGCGCACTTTTGAATTAACATGTTTAATTCTCAGTGCAATTAATTATGAACACTGTCTAAGTGTTTGTTGCAAAATAGTTGTAGAATAATGGCTCGCGTTTCCACCTTCCCTGTTAAAATTGAATAGCTGTTAAATATCTGGTTAAAACTTTACGTTTGGTAACGTAATGTGAGGATTGTCCTCAAAAGTGCCGAGAAGGATTTTGTCCTTTCGCATGCTTTCCGTATCCTCCCGCTAATGCTATGGATCATGTGACTCTCGTCCTTCGATCCAAAAGCTAGAATTCTGTTACGGTCAAGTGGAATATGTTTGCTTCCATGAAACCCAAACTTCGAAAGTTGGGATAGTTATTTGATATTCATGGAACTGAAAATTATTTTCAGATACAAACAAAGCAATGTTTGTTTGCAAGTATTAGTAAAAGTGTTTACTATGCATTTGACTGTTCGGAAAGGGATCCAGAAGAACTCCTGTCATATAATGAAAGGTGAATAAAACAACAACTTAAAGATAAAGGAAGTGTCCAAAGGGTGTTAGTATGACTTACACGCCTAGGAAGTCCGGGGCTAATGCCACTCTTAAGTTGGGTGCTTCTTTTGCGAGTAGGAGAAATACTAAAAGTTAAACAGTTAGAAGTATAAAGACAGAAAGAGAGATGACTGGAATATCCAGCTCATGTATGAATGTCATACAAGTTTTTGATGTATAGAAGGCTGGTCAAAGATATAGTTCTTGGGAATTTTGGTTAAACATGTTAATCGCTAATTCTTGGGTATTGTGAGTTAATCACAAAGATACCCGCTCGATTGCATTTTGTTGCGAATCAATGTAAGAGCTACTATGGCCTAAAAAGACTAGCCAGAAATGAGGTTAAGGTATACACAGGGAACATAGTAAATGTTACTATACTTTCCATCGGTGTATTGCCGTCTGTATTTATTTTCATAATTCATTTAGAGTTTTACAAACTCTAGCCCGTTGCATAAGGTATCTTGCAAGAAGGTTGTTCATAAGAGAACTTTTTATGTTCGATGTTATGAATAACACAAGGGCCATACTTTCATTATGAATGAGATGTATGTTATGAATATTGATAATAATACAATACCTCTGGGTTTACTTTCATAATTCATTTTAGAGTTTCTTACACTCTAGGCCATTGCATAATGTTTATTGCAAAAGGGTTGTTCATAAAAGAACAATTGTTGTTCAGTATTATGAATAACATGAAGGGCCATGCTTCCATCCAAGATGGGATGTATGTTATGAATATTGATGGTAGAATGATACGTCCATAACACTGACGCTAAATGTCGCAAGACTATGAGAATACCACACATGTGTGGAACTGCATTTGGTCACATTGGAGAAACCCGCATGGAAAAATTCCATTATGATGGATTTTGAAGTCGTTTGATTTTGAATCATCTGACACTTGCAACTTTCCTCCGAAAAGTGAAGTGACTGAAATACCGTTCACATCATACATTTTGATGTGTGTAGTTCAATAAATGTTGTTGCAAGTAGTGGATTTATATATCTTCAGAAATGACTCAAGTAGATATATGGATATTTGCTTGATGAGACGTAAGTCTGGATCTTTTGAAATCATTCAAAGGGTTTTCAAAAATGAAGTAGAAGTTATTGTAACAAGGAAATTATGTTTCTACAATTTGATTGCAGAAAGGAATATCTGAGTTACAAGTTTAGCGAATGTCTGATGAGTTGTGAAAAGAGTTTCATAACTTACACCTTCCGGAACACCACTATGAGTGGAATGTCTGTGAAGATGTAACCAAACCATTTATGACATGGTAAGGTCAAAGATGACATAAATAAATTTGCCATTATCCCTTTTAAAATGATGCTTTAGAGACTGCGGCTTTTACACTGAAAAGAGCTACATCGGGTCTGTTGAAATGAAGCCATGGTATGGTACGCCCAACCATGTTATATCTTTTCTTAACATTTGGAATATGGGGCTTGTGTAAAAGGTTACAAACCTATTCCAAATCAGACAAGTGCTACTTTGTAGGTTATACCAAAATGTTGGGTATTCCTCCCTCACTATACCGAGGCAAATAGTTTTGCCGCGAAACGGTGTGCTTTTAAAGAGAATGGTTCTTTCAAAAAGGTGAGTGGGAGAATAAGTGCAACTCGACGAGATAAACAGTATCTTCGTCATGAGATCAAAGGAAAGAGACCTTGGAAGTAATTCCAGAGTTTCCTACTGTGACTGATACGGAAGTCTCTACAATAAAATGTATGAACTTCGGTCGAACTTGCAGCTGAACCACGTAGGCAAGGCTCGTGCAAACCTCTCAGGTGCACAAACGAGATATTGTTGTTAGACAACATTATACCTACGATACACAGGGAAGCGTTGATGGGCCCTGACTCCGGAATTGGCTAAATGCCAATACAATCCGAGTTAGTTTCCATATAAGTGATTCAAGATTAAAACCTTGATACACCTTTCGGAAGACTTAGAGTCTAACGAATATTTATGGAACTTAAAACTGATACGGATAAAAATGTTTTATCCATAAAGCTCGACTTGTTGAAATAACAAGTTCAAGAGTTGACTACGATGAGGTTGTTTTCATCATAGCGATGCTTAAAGTCGGTTCGGGTTGAACTAGCAATTAATACATATTTCAATCATGACATATGAAACATCGATGACAATAGGATTTCCATCAGATGGAAATGAAACCAAGGACTTGCATGTGTCACAGTCCAAGGCATTTTGTCTATCCAGAGGATGCTAGTAAGGGTGCAAACTTCAGAGTTCCAGCGATGGACAGAAGAGAGCAAAATGGAGTTGGAATCTTCGTGCTTTGATGAAATGGTCAAAAGGGTTTGACTTCATCAATGGGTAATGAAGATGCTTGTAATTCAAGAAAGTAAGTGGGAGCATAATAATATTTCTAAAAACCTTGTGTGCTTGACACATTGTTAATTGGAAATAAATTTCTTGACACGAATTAGGACTTCATTTGAAAATAGTTTTTTGATGAAGTGCTTAGTCTAAATAGCCTCAATATTAGGCATAATGATCTATGGAGATAGATTTACCTAATAGGGCTAAGCAATGAATACATATTGACAAGGTGCTAAAACCTTTTAGCATTTAAAACCGCCAGGGAGTGATTCTTGCCGGAGTCACATGGAAGAGTTTTTTGCAAGACTCGGTGTCCCAAAACACTGATGAGCAAAATACATGATGCAGATTCCACACACTTCTGTGTTTGGATTAATCATGTATTCCATGGTATGTAAAACAACCAGATATGTCCGATACTCCCAAGGTGTTGCGAGTATGGATACCAAAGTGATCAAATTACTGATCATGGGACAATAGTGAAAGATGTCACAGAGTACTAGAGTAACTACTGATGACATGGTTTTCTCGCAAGCAGAGATCATGAAGAGTTCGTTGTAAAATGTTACATCGATACAGTCTTCATCTTTTCTCCATGCGATTTTTGATTTAAATTAAGGGTTTTGTGTAACACGCAATGTGGTGGCACAGTTAGTTGGAATTTGTTCAAACTAGTTACTGTGGCGAATTCTATAACAAGGGCTAAGTATGTTGACGCTTTAGAAGCGACAAAGAAGATGTTGAATCATATAGTTCATTCATGAACTTAGTATGGTTCCAAGATGGCTTCTGGCAATGGGACACTACTGCAGGTAGTTGCTCCATAACTCAGTCTGAGGAATCCAGGTTCGACCTGTGATTCACATACATACAAAGCCAAGTCCACGCAAAATATGAATTTTGTGAAAACATGAAAACGCGAGGACATGCAAAGATACACACGGAGCTGAAGTCGTCAGATCCGTTGGACATCAGGCTATACCACAAGCGAAGCATATTTACACCGGTGTGCCACAGGTGTGAAGTGCATTAGCATTAACTAGATTATTGACTCTAGTGCAAGTGGGAGTCTGTAGGAGATATGCCCTAGAGGCAATAATAAATGATATTATTTATCTCCGAGTTCATAATTATGTTTATGTTGCATGCTATAACTGCAATGATTCTCGAGTCTGCAATATCCATGAGGCTCGGAGGAAGACTCATATGCACATGTGGAATAATAAATGGTAAGAAGTATTCTTAGTCTGGCCTCTAAGACTAGCTCAAGTGTTGCATGATGGTTCTGTTTTCCTGATCATGGGCATGTCAATGCCAGCAACTTTGAGGGCACAATGTTAAGAGAACATTTGTGTTGAATCGACCCGGATTGATGTTATGCTATGAGATACATTCGTCACAAGTTAATGGTTTATAACACAGAGATAGTTAATGTTTGCATAATTCCTTAGACCATGAGAGTATGGAGTTTCTTCATGCTTGCTTCATGAACTTTGGGGTTTGTTAAACGTCATCCGTAACTGGATGGCTATTACGGCAGCTTACAGGTTCATGGGAAAGTATGTTAAGTAACTTGATAGCTCGAGATTGGGATTTGCTCCTCCGACGATGGAGAGATATACTCGGGCCCTCTCGGTGTTACAGTGTCCATCATCGTCTGGCCAGACACTTTGTGATTTGATCACGGGGATGCCGGAACACGAAACGAGAAAAGAGAACAAAACCGGTAACGAGGTAACTAGCATAGTGGACAAGTTGTTGATCCACGGGAATGCCAACATGTCTCACCTCGGGTATTTGTAACATATCGCGAAGCAACAGGAATAGCACACGGCAACTGGAGGTTCACTCGAATATTTATTCGTGTGGGTATAGGGGTCAATATGGGTGTCCACGGCTCCGATGTTGATCATTGATCGGAAGGGGTTCCGGGTCATGTCTATACTTCACCGAACCTATAGGGTCACACGCTTAAGGGTCATCTATCTGCTGAATACTAGACAGGGAGTTTGAGAGAAAATCACCGAAAAAGTTTCGGACACCGAAAAGTTTCGGACAGCGGAATCGTACCGCGGAGAGAGGTCATCGGATAAGTTTCGATGATACCGAAAAGTTGTTTCGGGATACACCATTAAGTCAAATTGGTTTCGGCACATGCCTGATAATTCTTGGAGGATGCCAGAATCATTCTGGAAGCTTTTTGGAATTTTCTGAGATAAAAAGCGGAAATGTTCCGGAGCTGCCGGAGCCACTTCAGATGCGTTTCGCAGATGAAAATCACTAAAACCGGAATTGTTTCGGAACGCGTTGAAAATCATTTTAGTGGGTACTGGAAATGTTCTTAGCCCACATAAATATTTTCAGTTCGATCAGACGCTGAAAATTGTTGTCGTGAATAGTGAAAATCAGCTTTATGGTTACTTTATGGAAAGCCATCTTTTGGGGCTTTGCTCCAAAAGATCTTGGGGATGACATGGATGGATAGGAGCCATTTTTTGGGCCCCTCATGGGGGTGTGGCCGGCCACATGGGGTATCCCCCCTTGGGGACCCTCTTGTTGATTGGTTTCACTCCTAGGTCCTTGTGGAAGGACTTCATTCATGTGCATTTTGGGTTTTTTGTGAAACTACCCTACCCCTTGGGATTTCCTATAAATAGAGGTGGAGGGGCAGCCCTCCACACTCATCCCTTGCTCTCATACACATGCCATGCATTATCTGGCTTCTTCTCTCCCTCCCACGAAAAGAGTTTCGTAGAGCCGTAAGCCTGTCTGGGTTCCGGTAGGAACTAGTTCTAGATGGCGAAGCCCTGCCGGATAGATGACACCGTATGTGTGCAACTCTGTAGAGAGATCGTAGTTTCGGTCTAGTTCGTGAGTGCCTCCCGAAGGGTTGTCCGTGTGACCGTCTGAGTTTCGAAGGTCCTCCCGAAGGGCTGTCCGAGTGACCGTTCGAGTTTCGAAGGTCCTCCCGAAGGGCTTTCCGCGACACCGTCCGGGGGGCTGTTCAACCGCCTCCCGGAGGGCTGTCTGAGGAGCAGATGAGGGTATACATCCTTGCGGTTGGGAGGTTGTAAATCCTAGCTGCGGGGATCTGCACCGCCGATCGTCATCGACTCTACTTCCCGCTGCGCTACGAGTCGGTAACGAAAAAGATCAAACCATGTATGTAGTCTCCATAGTGGTCCTGGGCTGGTGCGTAGGTCAGAAAATTTTTGTTTTCTGTCGCGTTACCCTACAGCTATGACTTTGCTATGCTTAATGCTTGTCACTAGGGCCCGAGTGCCATGATTTCAGATCTGAACCTATTATGTTTTCATGAATATATGTGAGTTCTTGATCCTATCTTGCAAGTCTATAGTCACCTACTATGTGTTATGATCCGGCAACCCCGAAGTGACAATAATCGGGACCACTCCCGGTGATGACCGTAGTTTGAGGAGTTCATGTATTCACTATGTGTTAATGCTTTGGTCCGGTACTCTATTAAAAGGAGGCCTTAATATCTCTTAGTTTCCAATTGGACCCCGCTGCCACGGGAGGGTAGGACAAAAGATGTCATGCAAGTTCTTTTCCATAAGCACGTATGACTATATTTGGAATACATGCCTACATTACATTGATGAATTGGAGCTAGTTCTGTGTCACCCTATGTTATAACTGTTACATGAATGATTGCATCCGGCATAATTCTCCATCACCGATCCAATGCCTACGAGCTTTTCACATATTGTTCTTCGCTTATTTACTTTTCCATTGCCACTATTACAATCACTACAAAACTATCACTGTTACTTTTGCCACCGTTACCGCTACTATCATACTTCTTTGCTACTAAATACTTTGCTGCAGATATTAAGTTATCCGGGTGTGGTTGAATTGACAACTCAACTACTAATACTTGAGAATATTCTTTGGCTCCCCTTGTGTCGAATCAATAAATTTGGGTTGAATACTCTACCCTCGAAAACTATTGTGATCCCCTATACTTGTGGGTTATCAGATAGCAAAACATCTCTAAGCTTGACACCAACGCTCGTCACCTGCCTCCGGCACCACCATAGCAGCCACTGAAGAAAAGAATGACGAATCACCACCTCACCCGAGCTCGACGCGGCTCCATCGCTGATATGCAGCTTTGCGGATCTCCAAGGTGGCTCACCAAAAGTGAAGCTCTTGCCATTGAACGAATCAGACCGGGGCAACAACCCGGACACAACATTGAACTCCAGATCTGGCACCCCACCACGACTACGGTGCCGAAGGAGGAAACCATATCTGCCATCCATGAACCATGAGCCCAGCACATGTTCCGTCTTCCAGATGTCGTCGATGCAGACCACAATCTGCATCCGCTACTGGACTACCTCCCAAGCTCCGCGCCGACGCTCGAGCAAACATCATCGCAATGGCAGAGCCTGAGGACACAGGTCCACGACGAGGATGCCACTGCCGCCACGACATCCTTACTTGAATAGACTGGTTTCCAAATCCATCCCCAACCACAGAACCGATGAGCTTGTCAGGAAAGGATCCGAAGAATATTTATTCAGCGTCGTCATCATCTCTGTCGAAGCAAAGACGATGAACAACCTAAAAACCTAGACTACAAATGAGGAAAAATGATGGATCTAGCAACCCCCTCACCACCGACGACCGAGGTCGCTGGCGGAGGGGAGCCGTCAGAGAGCAGCGTTGGAAGATCGGCCTCTGGTGGCGGCTAGGGTTGCAGCCGCCAGATATGAGAGGAAAATAGCAATGCCTCATGCATGGCCGTGCGTGGTGTTTCACCGGAACGAGTGAACGTATCAGCTCAAGCGCTCGCCAAAGGAAAATGGATAAAAAAGACAACTCCAAGCCATGCATGGTGTCTCTACATCCGGAGCGGCGAAAGACCATCGATCTCTCCTATTGCATGCATGGTTACCCAATGTATTAGAGGTTCAGGGAAACCCATAGCTGAACCCCAATGGATTACGCCAACGGTTGAATGAAAAATAATGGTTAACATATACTCCATGAAGCTGAATAAATAGGCATCTACTTGCACTACAAAAAAAAGAGACATCCGTGACATTTTGGGTCGAACGAATTTTTTCTGTCATACTTATGACACTTCTATGACGATAATTGTGACAAAACCCGGTATCATCATAGATGTGGTGGGGTCCTACTTCTATGACAAAAAATCATGACAGAAAATGGGTTTTTCGTCCTGGGCGGGCCGGAGACGCAGCTGCATGACATTCTTTGGGCCGTCCATGACGAAAAAACCGTGGTAGAAGCGAGGGCAAGGAAAATATCGGGGAGTTCCCAGTTACAGTGGGTGGTCGGGGGCCGAGCGATGCGCGTTTCTCTCGTACGTACGCACGTGTGCGCGAGGCGTTGGGCTCTAACTAAACCCGAGTGAGGCGTTGGGCTCTAACTGAACCCGAGCGATTGCACTACAGGCTATGCGTTACTGATCCCGAGCGATCGATCGATCCCTTGCTGTTAACTGAACCCGAGTGATTCCTTTGCTACTGCTGCTAACTGAAGCCGATCGA